>NC_053395.1:162204095-162504095 GCF_905171765.1 Bufo bufo
ATTATTAAATGGTGCTAGCAAAATTTTAAGTGTTTTTCTGTAATTTAAAGACAGAGGCACAATTAAATGTCCCTCCCCTTCTACAAACACACTGTACACTGACATTGACAATTTATTTTGGTAGTAATGCAAATTTTGGGTTTGAACTACACGGTCTATTGCAGTAATGCGTTTACAATGTAATGTTTGCGGTAAAATGTCTTTGAATTATGCATTCACTAACATAGGTATAAGAATGCAATTTTTGCAGTAAAATGTCTTTGAACTACACACTCTACTACTGTAATGCTTTCACCAACATGGGTTTAATAATGCAGTGTTTGCTGTAAAATGTCTTTGAACTATGGTATGCATTCAATAACATAGGTATGAAAATGGCAGTATTGGTTTTGCTGTAACTACTCTGTTAGTTCCACAGTCCCTGCCCATCGCATTCCTGTTGTATCCTGTCTCCTTAAAGGGCCAATGTGCATGTTTGCTAATCCTTTCTGAGTCAATGGCTAGGGGCCTCAGGGTATTTTAGACACCCTCTCCATGCAGATGGTGCCTGAGCTTGAAGGTTCCTTGGTGACCACCGTGTATTGACGTCTAGTGCTTCAGCAATTCTTCTCTGTTCTGTCTCTGATTCTCCTGTGTTATCTCCTGCCCGTGTATCCAGTGTGTCTCTAGTCCTGACCTGCCCTGTGTATGTTATCCTGCACAGTTCTGTTTGTATTTTGAGTTATCCTAGTTTGTCAACTTTGTCTGTATTCCTGCCAAACAGCCAGCCTGCCATGCCTGTGTCTACACTACTACCATGCCATCCAGTCTATCCTGTGTCTGCTTACATCCACACTTCCAGGGGGCTTCCTGGACCTCAAAACCAGCATTCAAGTCTAAAGTGACTGTCCAGACCATACCTGCGCTTTTGGTCTGTTTTGTTATTCTGAGCTCCTGGTGTTTGCCAGTTACTATAAAAATGTGAGGAAGTGAGCACCAATCTGAAGCATGTCAAAGTAAAATAACAGGTGAAGTAAAGAGTTGCACCACCCACAAACACATGGGACTTGCATGTGGGGTCAAATAGTAGGTTATTAGTAGGTTATAGTAGAGATATATAGACAATATCATTTTAATCTGGGAAGGGAACCCTGAGGTTTTAACTTGTTTTATTAATCACATTAATACTAATAGTTGGAATATTAATTTTACACTTGAGAAACACCCAACGGAAGCAACCTTTTTAGATTTAGATCTTAAAGTTATTAACAACCAAATAACCACCAGAACACACTTTAAGAAAGTGGATACTAACAGCTATTTGGATTTTAAGAGCTGTCATCATAATAAATGGAAAAATAATATACCATATAGTCAAATGCATAGAATCCGCAGAAATTGCTCGAATGACAATGTCTGTAGAGAACAGCTGTCTATTTTGAGGAAACGTTTCCATGACAAAGGTTACCCAAGTAAACTTGCACGTGACTCCAAAAAGAGAGCCCTCAGAGAATCCCAAAAAGAGAGCCTCAATAGCTAAAAGAAAAATACACATACTGACAGTATACAATCCAATTTTCGCTTTGTCACACGATACAATTCCAGACACATGGATATCAGGAAAATCATGAATAAACACTGGAAGATTTTATTAAAAGACCCCATTATAGGAGACACAATCCCATAAATCTCTAATCTAACTTTTAAATGAGCACAGACCCTTAAGAACATCCTGGCTCCCTCATGTCCCAAGCTTGCGATCAATCCACGATGTCCTACATCCGGATCAAACAAGAGTCTGCGCAAGTTGGGCTCACATAAATGTGGGGTAAAAAGATGTATGTGCTGTGACATCATAAATTGTTGTGGCAAGCAAGTTATCCTACCTCACCCTAGGGAACCAATTATTTTACACCACACAACGAATTGCAGTACTACAAACGTGGATTATTTGTTACAATGTCCTTGCAATCTTTTGTACGTTGGACCACCCAATCTCTTAAAGAACGTATGAACGAACACTGTTCAAATATACGACGCAAAGTGTGTACACACAGTGTATCCCAGCACTTCGCTCTCTATCATGAGGGTGACCCCTCATCACTATTAGGCTACTTTCACACTACCGTTCAGAGCGGGTCCGTCTGATGTCTGCTCAGACGGATCCGCTCCTATAATGCAGACGTTTGTATCCGTTCAGAACGGATCCGTCTGCATTATAGTTTGAAAAAAATTCTAAGTGTGAAAGTAGCCTGAACGGATCCGTCCAGACTTTACATTGAAAGTCAATGGGGGACGGATCCGTTTAAAGATTGAGCCATATTGTGTCATCTTCAAACGGATCCGACCCCATTGACTTACATTCTGGACGGATCCGTTTGCCTCCGCACGGCCAGCAGCGTTCAGGTGTCCGCTTGCTGACCGGAGCGGAGGCTGAACGCTGCCAGACTGATGCATTCTGAGCGGATCCGCGTCCACTCAGAATGCATTAGGGCAGTACGGATGCGTTCGGGACCGCTTGTGAGCCCCTTCAAACGGAGCTCACAAGCGGACACCCGAACGCAGGTGTGAAAGTAGCCTTAGTTACGCCACTGGAATGGGTCCCTCTATCCTTCCAGACATTGTGCAGAAAAGAAATGTTCTGGATCTATAAGCTAAACACCCTCACATTCTCTTTGGCCGCAACGAATCCCTTGAATACACAAATTACTAACATCTACTAACACAGATCTCTCTACACCGACTAGACCTAATATATATACATATATATATATATATATATATATATATATATATATCAGGCACCAACCTTACCACCTAATAACCAATTTTTAGTTGTAGGCGTGTGAAGTTTACCTTGAGAGTAACATTTCTATTCCCCTAGAACAGTACATCCCCTTAAATTTTATATATAAACTCTCATACATATGAAACATCCAATACATCCTATACAAAGCCCCTATACATTTAAAACAACAGCGATGTCTGTCAATTTTGCTCTCCTGTTCCCCGCAAATATATACACCGACCTATATTTATAGATTTATTACCTACTATTTATCAATTATGGTTTTATCCGGTTTGGTTAAAATGGCTATATCCGGTTGATTGTATACTTATAGTATATGGCAGTGCCGTCAGACATTCCTATAATTATCTTTTTAGTATTATGAAAGAGAATTTATTATTTATTTTTTTATGTGTTTTTAGTGTCAGTATTTATTATTATATTATATCATGATTAGCCTTTTATTGCTCTATTTATGGATAATCCATTGATCTATTTATTTATTTATTACCTGTTCCTACGGTTAGTTCCCTTCCTCATCTACCCAGAATTGGGTCGATTCATTGGGATATATTTATGTTTCTTTTTACCTATTTACTCTGAGGTCTTTTTACCCTGAATATATTATCGTCATTTACCACATTATATTATGTTAGTCTTTTATGGATAATCTATTGATCTATTCATTTATTTAATTTTCCGTAGTTTGTCCTTCACAAAAATATTTATCTATTGTAAGTTTCCTTCCCCATTTACCGATTCAAGGGAATTTATTTATATTTTAATTATAGAGGTTGGTATATCCTAAATATGAAATTTAACAATATGGGTAGCTAAATAATACTTAACATTTAATAGTATGAATAATTAAAATAATAGGCCCTTGGGTATAGATAAAAAATCTTTAATATATGCAATCGAAATGCTGCCTATATATATCCTATTGGCGTGTGCCCATATAGGAATGAAAAAAGGGGGGGGACCAAAAAATGAGGGATAGAGTAAAGGATAGATTGAGGGAAAGGAATGCACAGTGAGAGGGACACACTGCTGGGTCAAAGGCCCTAGGAGTCCCTAGCGCTACCTCCTAACCAATCTATAACTCTCCACTAGCCCTATGTTCCCCTGCCTAAACGTGGACTGCCCAGCTTTGTCCGAAAGATAGAGTGTGGTCCCAGAGATCTACAAAGGGCAATATCTATTAGAAAAAGGAGGGCGGAAGATATGGACTGACGAAAAAACAGGTGTGAGGTAAACTAAATTATGTATCAGTATGGTGAAGTGTACATACATAGTCCTCTGGGGTCAATGATAGATCCCAATAGTAAACAAAAACAGATGTCCCGACGCGTTTCCTTGAAGGTTGACAATTCTTCAGGGGACTATAACCTTAAAGTATATAGGTCACTATTTCAACTGGATTGTAGACAGATATAATTCATCACAAATTCAGTCAAATGTCTCAGGCTCTGTAAGTATAGCCCTAAGATAACCGACCAACGGCCAATCTCATGGTGTACAGAAATCCTCAGACCGATAGATTCTAAGTCACTCCAGTCCAAGTGGCTCAGGATCCCCAGTGACCACTTATTTCAGGGTCACCAGTTACATTGGTCATCAATCAATCAAACTGATTTGGAGCCACTCCAGTCCAAGTGGCTCAAAATCTCCAGTGAACACCTCATTCAGGGTCACTTTTTAGATACGGTGTACTAGATGGATCACCGGTATAATCAAAGTCCAGGTTAAAGACAACATAGATAGCCTGGATTGAATTGCACTCAAATCAAAGAAAAAGCTGGCTCTCCAGTGTTGAATCGGCTTTCTTGGTGTAATATGACCCACCAACTTAAGTTCACAGCCGTTCAATACTGTGTGCAGAAGGAGCGCTAGGCAATGATGGTGTACAGGCACAGAGTCAGCTGAATACTTAGCTGTGCAGTCTTGATGAAACGACTGGTCACAGAGAGGTGCGGATGTCACTCCTTGGCTTCCCGCGTATGGCAGCAGCAACAAGGGTGAGTTCGCGGCATGTTTAAATAGCCGTACTGTTCCGCCCATTTCCCGCCCCGTGACGTCATTAGCTCATCTGATCGGGTCATGTGACGACAGCACATGATCGTTCCCCGGTCAGGTGACCCGGCAAGAGGTAGGAGGCGCTCGGCAAGCAGTTCTATTCCTGGCAACCGCCCAAGCAACATTCGTCTCCAGGGGGTGGAGATAAACGTCAGTAAGCTATCAGTATTGCGGCTGTCACTGCCATAGCGCCACCTCAAATTGCTCAGGGTTGTCGACGTCACTGTGATGCGGGTTTGTTCCAATGTATCAGTTACACCAGCAGGCATGACAGGTTCACCAAATACATTGAACAATAAAGTCATATCACGGAGATCCATAGAGTCATAGATCTCCAGATAATTTATTGAAGTTTTTATGGTTGAGCCTCAAAATAGCTGGCGTGATTAAGCTAAAGAATGCACCCCCCTTTAAAGTCAAAAAAGTTCCAAACAAAAAACAAAGAGGGACAATGAGATAGCATCATTATATACAGAGGGTCAGAGATGTATATACATGATGTAAATGAGGGAGAAAGGTGGACCCACAAAACGGTGGTCCAAGTGGTAATTCAGGGCTCAATGTAACAACTGAATGACAATTGCTCATTTAACCCCATCGGAGCCACCGTTTTGAGTTGAAAGATCCACCAAGTCTCCCTCTGTAAAACCTTCCTATCCCAATCACCTCCTCGCTTTGGTCTTTGGACCACTTCAATTCCCATGAACTTCAGGCCAGAGGTGTCACCACCATGTACAGTATTCACGTGTATGACTAACGATGTATCTCTGCCATTTCTAATATCGCCCAGATGTTCGCCCACCCACCGCCGTAGCTCGCGGGTGGTCTTGCCTATATATTCCAGGCCGCATATGCAGTTAGCTTTGTATATCACGCCCACTGTGCGGCAATTCACAAAATGTCTAATTTGGTACATAGTCCCAGTGACATTACCACAAAATGAGCGTCCTTGAGAAATGTACGGGCACGCTACACAGCCACTACAGCGAAAACTACCGATAGGACGTCGGAGCCATGTTGCTCCACCCTCCTGGTCCTCGCTGAAGTGGCTGTGGACTAGGCGATCCTTGAGGCTCAAGCCCCTACGATACGTGATTTGTACTGTATCTGAGACAACATTTTTAATATCAGGGTCAAGCAAGAGAACCTCCCAATGATTTTTCAATACCCGTTTAACTTGATCTGCGGCACCATCAAAAGTGCCTATCAAGCGTATAGGGCCACTTGTAGTTGTTTTTGGTTTGGGGTATAGTAGTTCATTCCTATTGCTCTCACAAGCTCTCTTGTATGCTGATCGTAGGACAACATCCGGATACCCCCTCTCACGAAATCTACGCCGTAGATCTTTCGCTTGTTCTTTAAAGTCACCCCAGGTGGAGCAGTTCCTTCTGATACGTAGGTACTGCCCCACCGGTATCCCTCGCTTCAAGGGTTGTGGATGGTGACTCGTCCAATGTAACAATGAATTCGTGGAGGTGGGCTTCCTGAATGTTTTAGTCAGCAACATGTTATCTTTATCTCTTGATATTTCAATGTCGAGGAAGGGCAAGGTGTTATTTTTAAATTCTGACGTGAACTTCATATTGATGGAATTTAAATTTAGTTCCTGTATAAACTCAATAAATTCACTTTCATTGCCCTTCCAGACGACAAAAATGTCGTCTATAAATCTGGCCCACGTTATGATACATGGGATGTATCTGCCGGGTGTATCACTGAAGACCAGGGTCCTTTCCCACCAGCCCAGGAACAAATTTGCATAAGACGGGGCACAGGAACTCCCCATCGCGGTGCCCCTGAGCTGGTGGTAAAGGACCCCGTCAAATAGGAAATAGTTCCTTGTCAAGACAAAGTTCAACAAGCATAAAACAAACGTATTGTGTTGATGGAACTGACGTCCCCTCATGCTAAGGTATGTTTTTACTGCCCTCATTCCCAGAGTGTGGGGTATTGAGGAGTATAAGGCCTCCACATCAATTGAGGCCAGAGATGTACCTTCCTCCAAAGATACCCCCTCCAGGCGGCCCAAGAGATCACTCGTGTCTCTCAGGTATGAGGGCAATGTCTTAACAAAAGGTGCCAAGATGCGATCTAGATAGATCCCCACATTTTGTGTCAGGCTGTTGACACCTGACACAATGGGGCGTCCTTTTATGGGGGTGCCACCTTTGTGAGTTTTTGGTAAACTATAAAAGGTGGCTAAAGTTGGATATTTTTTATATAAGAAATCAAATTCTTCCCCTGAGATCAAGTCATCTGACTTGGCCTCACGTAATATAAGGACTAGTTCTTGCTGAAATAGGCTGGTGGGATCGCTGCTCAGTCTTTCATATGTGTCTCTATCACTGAGCAGAGTCTGACACATTGCCCTATAATCAGTAGTGTCCATCAAGACAATGTTTCCTCCTTTATCAGAAGGTTTGATGGTCAGGTTTTTCTTGTGTTCTAGGTCTTGCAGTGATTTATACTCGGCCCTACTACAGTTGAAGCCATGTGAGGATGGAGTAAGATTCAATAAGTCACGACATACCTGGTTGACAAATACGTCTATACATGTGGGGTCCCCTGAGGGAGGAATTTTAACACTTTTATTTTTGAGGCAAGTGAATGGACCCTTACCCTCCTGAGGTGTACTCTCACTCAAACTAAATAATAAACGAACATCCTTCAAAATATCGGGTGAGACACCCATCTCTCTGCTTTCACGTCTCTCAGTTAATGCAAAATGTTTCCGCCACTTGAGTTTCCTCGCAAAGAGGTGGATGTCTCTAACCCAATTGAAAAGGTTGAAATTTGACACAGGAACAAAGGATAAGCCCTTGCTTAGGATACATAACTCTGAATCCTGCAATGGCTGACTAGAAAGATTGACTATTTGGTTGGATTTCCCTGCGGCCTTGTTGTTTGTGACGGTAATTTCTGAGGGCCCCGACTGCGGAGTGGATAAGGTGTCTCTAAAAAATCTAGCCCACCACCAGTCTGACCCCCTCTTTGGTTGTTCCTATCACTTCTACGGCCTCTTGTCCTTTGTCGACCTCTGCCCCTACCTTTATTGTAGTAACCTACCTCTTTCTCATTTTCAGAGGCATCAGTCTCACTAGATGTAATATCTGTGTCTGGTCGTTTAAATTGTGGTGTACTTCGGTCTATGGTGGAATAGACTCGATTGTCCCTAAAGTCTTGAAGATCTCGATTAAACTGACGATGTTTTCGTTCTTTTAGATGGAACTGGAACTTCTTCAACATATTTTTAAGTTGTAATTCCTTGTTATTAAAATCAGTCTCAGTTTTGAATTTTTGTGTTAGTTCAATCTGATCCCTTAGTTTGTTTTCAAGGGCTACAAGATTGATCCTTTCCTCGTCCAGTAATAGTTGCATAAACCGTAGCGAGCTTTTGGTCGCTTCCTCTTCCCACTTGCTTATCAGTGAGGTGGTTCTACATCTATTAGCCGGTATCAACGTGATCCTCAATCCCCTAGGTACAATTTTATTTTTAAGATAGTTTTCAATAGACTGTATCTCCCACCAGGAGGTAATTTGCTCCTTATAAACTTTGGTGAGATCTTTAAACGCCGCTTTAAATGAAGGTGCATATTTACTCTGGACTAGGGCCTTCTCAGAGAAAACCTCACTAGCCTCAGAGAGTAGTAATTTTTTGTCAACACCAGTGGAGAGGAATCCAGCCATACTCCAAGTGAATCGAAGTCAATAAACACAACCAAAATGAAAGTCTGGTCAGACTGGTGCAAGTGTATTGGGCTAAACCCTTTAATCCAATGAAATTTAACAATATGGGTAGCTAAATAATACTTAACATTTAATAGTATCAATAATTAAAATAATAGGCCCTTGGGTATAGATAAAAAATCTTTAATATATGCAATCGAAATGCTGCCTATATATATCCTATTGGCGTGTGCCCATATAGGAATGAAAAAAGGGGGGGACCAAAAAATGACGGATAGAGTAAAGGATAGATTGAGGGAAAGGAATGCTGTCATGGTCTTACCTTCTTGCTGTTCTCCTTCGTTTGACATGTGCTGGCGGCCATCTTGGTTTCTGGGTTTCTTGTAGCCTTCCACCCTGCGGCTCCTCCTTCCCACTGGGAGGAGCTGGATGCCTAGCTCATATATATAGGAGGTCTGTGGCTTCAGTTCCTTGCTTGGTCCTCCTGTGTTCACTTGCTTCTAAGACTGCTGCTGCTTCTGGTTCCTGATCCTGGCTTCGTCTGACTACCCTGCTGGTTCCTGATCCTGGCTTCGTCTGACTACCCTGCTGGTTCCTGATCCTGGCTTCGTCTGACTACCCTTCTGGTTCCTGACCCCTGGCCTCTCAAAGACTCTGCTTCGGTTTCACCATCCGTTTGGACTTTTGCTTTACAGCTTTATTTTCAATAAAGCCTTCTTATTTTCACTTATCTCTTGTTGTACGTCTGGTTCATGGTTCCGTGACATTAGGACCAAGCCATGAATTCTGACGGTACAGGGCCATCCTCGCTACCCATGCTGGTTGCCCGACTTGATCAGCAGGATCACCTGTTGGGTCGGTTCGCTGTGGCGTTGCTAACCCTGCTTGAACGCACGGCTCATTTCGCTCCCGTTGCCGATGGGTCGGTTGTCGCTCCTACTCCCGCTCCGGTTGTTGCGCCAGAGTCTACCCCGACACCTGTTGTTGCGCCTGCGGTGTTTCGGGGTATGACCGGTTCTGCCCCTCTTCCACAGCGCTTTGGGGGAGAGCCAACTCAGTGCCGAGGTTTCCTTAACCAGGTGGGCATTTATTTCGAGTTGCTGCCACATGCCTTTCCTACTGAGAGATCAAAGGTGGGCTTCTTGATCTCGCTGCTCTCGGATAAGGCCTTGGCCTGGGCCAGCCCTTTATGGGAAAACAACAATCCGGTGGTTGCCGAGTTTTCCGGTTTTGTTGCTTCTCTTCGGAAGGTATTCGATGTGCCGGCTCGTGCTGCCTCTGCTGCGAAGCTCCTTATGTCCATCAGACAGGGTTCACGATCCGTAGCTGAATACGCCATTGAGTTTCGTACCCTGGCAGCAGAGGTGGGCTGGAATAATGAGGCTCTGGTCGCTGCTTTCTCTCATGGTCTCTCGGATGCCTTGAAGGATGAGGTTGCAGCTAAGGACCTACCAGTGGAGCTCGAGTCTCTTATTTCTTTCCTGATTTTGATTGACACCAGACTCAGGGAGAGACCTTCCTTTAAGGAGAGCCTGCGGAGGTCTTCTAACAGATTGGCGCCTACGTTTGCTGTCCCACCCGTGCCTCCCTCTCCTCCCACGCCTCCTGGGGATGACTTGTCTGGGGGTGAACCCATGCAGCTGGGGTTTGCTCGCCTGTCCGAGGGGGAGAGGGTACTCCGGAGACGCGAGGGGCGATGCATGTACTGTGGTCTCGGTGGGCATTTTCGGTTGGCATGTCCGAACTGTCCGGGAAAACGCTCGCACCTGAGATCCTGTCGGGGGCAGATCTTGGGTGGAGTCTCCTCGTCCCCGGTTTCCCGTGTTGACAAACCACTGATCACTGTTGTCCTCTCCTGGGTCGGGGGCTCGGTGACGACCCAGGCGTTGGTGGACTCTGGTGCTGGTGGTTTGTTCATTGATAGTGTGTTCGCTGCTGCCAATTCCATTCCTCTGCAGGCTCGAGGTTCCCCACTGGCTCTTGAGGCGATAGACGGCAGACCCCTTCTGCCGCCACACGTGACTCATGAGACCCTTCCAGTGGGGATAGCCATTGGTGCCGTTCACAGAGAGTCGGTCTGCCTCCAGGTTATTTCGTCTCCACACTACTCGGTGGTCTTGGGGTACCCCTGGCTCCAGAAGCATAATCCGACTTTCGATTGGAGATCGGCCGAGATCCTCTCGTGGTCACCGCAGTGTGGGGCTAGTTGCATCCATGGGTCTGTCAAGTTGCTGTGTACTTCCTCGGACTCTCTGTTGCCTCCTGAATACGAGGAGTACCGGGATGTATTCGATAAGGTGCGCGCGGTTGCCCTACCTCCGCACCGCCCATACGATTGTGCCATAGAGTTACAACCTGGTGCCGTTCCTCCTCGTGGCAAAGTCTATCCACTGTCGGTAGCGGAGAATGAGGCCATGGAGGAGTACGTGAGGGAGGCGCTTTCACGCGGACACATTCGCAAATCCTCGTCCCCGGCAGGGGCTGGATTTTTCTTTGTGAAAAAGAAGGGCGGTGAGTTGAGGCCTTGCATCGATTACAGGGGTCTCAATCGCATCACGATCAAGAACGCTTACCCGATACCCTTGATTTCCGAGCTGTTCGATCGCCTTAAAGGGGCCACGGTCTTTACCATACTTGACCTGAGGGCGGCATATAACCTGGTAAGGATCAAGGCGGGCGATGAGTGGAAGACCGCGTTTAACACCAGGACCGGTCATTATGAATCCTTGGTTATGCCCTTTGGGTTGTGCAATGCGCCCGCAGTCTTTCAGGAATTCATCAACGATGTTTTCCGTGACCTGTTGCAGCAGTGTGTGGTGGTCTATTTGGATGACATCTTGGTATATTCTGAATCCATGGAGGCCCACATTCTGGATGTCAGACGAGTGTTGCAACGGTTACGAGAGAACAAGCTGTTCGGTAAGCTTGAGAAATGCGAATTTCACCGATCCCAGGTAACCTTCTTAGGTTACATCATTTCCGCTGAGGGGTTCTCCATGGATCCTGAGAAGGTTTCGGCTGTCTTACAGTGGCCCCAGCCCAGTGGTCTTCGTTCCCTGCAGCGCTTTTTGGGCTTCGCCAATTATTATCGGAAGTTCATCAGGGACTTTTCCATGCTGGCCAAGCCTCTCACGGATCTGACCAGGAAGGGCAGTAATTCCCAGGTCTGGCCGCTCGAGGCCATCCGAGCTTTTGAGGCCCTAAAGTCCGCTTTTGTGTCGGCTCCGATTCTGTCGCATCCCAACCCTGGGTTGCCCTTTGTCCTCGAGGTGGACGCGTCTGAGACGGGAGTAGGCGCCCTTCTGTCTCAGCGTAGAACACCAGAGGGTCCTCTGCTTCCTTGTGGGTTTTACTCCCGGAAACTGTCTTCCGCGGAGTGCAACTATCAGATTGGTGACAGGGAGTTATTGGCCATCGTGCAGGCCCTTAAAGAATGGAGGCACTTGCTCGAGGGTTCGGTGGTTCCGGTTCTCATCCTGACGGACCATAAGAATCTGACCTACCTTTCTGAGGCCAAGAGATTGACACCACGTCAGGCCAGATGGGCTCTGTTCTTGTCACGTTTTAATTACGTGGTCTCCTACCTACCCGGTTCTAAGAACATCAGGGCGGATGCCCTATCACGGCAGTACTCCGAGCTGTCCAGGGAGGAGTCGATTCCGACTTCGGTCATACCTCCGAATCAGATCCTGGCCGCCATTCGCACCAGCCTGACCTCTCCCCTGGGTGAGCAGATTTTGGCGGCTCAATCTGGTGCTCCCTCTGGGAGACCCAACGGCAGATGTTTTGTGCCTGAGGAGTTGCGCACTCGGTTGTTGCGAACCTACCATAACTCCAAGACCGCGGGGCATCCTGGAAAGAATCAGCTGTCCTGGGCTGTTTCACGTCTGTTCTGGTGGCCTTCCCTACGTTCCGACATCGCCGCATATGTAGCGGCATGCTCCGTTTGTGCCCAGAGTAAGTCCCCTCGGCACCTTCCGTTGGGCCTTCTGCAACCCATAGCCACCGGGGAGCGCCCATGGTCACACCTGGGGATGGATTTCATTGTGGACCTCCCTGCATCCCGAGGCCATACGGTCATTCTCATGATTGTGGATCGGTTTTCCAAAATGTGCCACTGTGTTCCTCTCAAGAAGTTACCCTCTGCACAAGAGTTGGCCACGATTTTTGCCAGGGAGGTCTTCCGGTTGCACGGTTTGCCCAAGGAGATTGTGTCGGATCGGGGGAGTCAGTTTGTGTCCAGGTTCTGGCGCGCCTTTTGCTCCCAGTTGGGGATTCATCTCTCCTTCTCCTCGGCCTACCACCCTCAGTCCAATGGGGCCGCAGAACGATCCAATCAGGCCTTGGAGCAATTCCTTCGTTGCTATGTCTCCGATCACCAAGACAATTGGGTTGACCTCCTGCCTTGGGCTGAGTTTGCCAGGAACACGGCGGTGAACTCTTCCTCTGGGACGTCTCCCTTCATGGCCAATTATGGGTTCCAACCTGCCGTGTTACCGGAGGTATTCTCTCCCCAGGATATTCCGGCTGTGGAGGATCACCTTTCCGTCCTACGTGCTTCTTGGGTACAGATCCAGAAGTCCCTTGAGGCCTCTGCGCAGCGCCAGAGACTCCAGGCTGATCGCAGACGAGCGCCTGCTCCTTCCTACCAGGTCGGAGACCGTGTATGGTTGTCCACCCGCAACCTCAACCTTCGAGTGCCCACTCCCAAGCTGGCGCCTCGCTTTGTTGGTCCCTTCCGAGTGCTTCGCAGGGTAAACCCGGTAGCCTATGCCCTTGCGCTTCCTCCTGGCATGCGGATCTCTAACGTGTTTCATGTCTCCCTGTTGAAGCCACTGGTGTGTAATCGTTTCACTTCCTCGGTTCCTCGGCCTCGTCCGGTCCGAGTGGGCAATCGTGAGGAGTATGAGGTGAGCAATATCCTGGACTCACGCCTGGTCCGCGGTCGGGTGCAGTTTTTGGTCCATTGGCGTGGTTATGGTCCAGAGGAGCGTTCCTGGGTTCCCTCCGCAGATGTCCATGCTCCTGCCTTGCTCCGAGCCTTCCACGCACGCTTCCCTCAGAAACCGTTTTTTGCTCCGCGGAGGAGGGGCCCTTGAGGGGGAGGTACTGTCATGGTCTTACCTTCTTGCTGTTCTCCTTCGTTTGACATGTGCTGGCGGCCATCTTGGTTTCTGGGTTTCTTGTAGCCTTCCACCCTGCGGCTCCTCCTTCCCACTGGGAGGAGCTGGATGCCTAGCTCATATATATAGGAGGTCTGTGGCTTCAGTTCCTTGCTTGGTCCTCCTGTGTTCACTTGCTTCTAAGACTGCTGCTGCTTCTGGTTCCTGATCCTGGCTTCGTCTGACTACCCTGCTGGTTCCTGATCCTGGCTTCGTCTGACTACCCTGCTGGTTCCTGATCCTGGCTTCGTCTGACTACCCTTCTGGTTCCTGACCCCTGGCCTCTCAAAGACTCTGCTTCGGTTTCACCATCCGTTTGGACTTTTGCTTTACAGCTTTATTTTCAATAAAGCCTTCTTATTTTCACTTATCTCTTGTTGTACGTCTGGTTCATGGTTCCGTGACAAATGCACAGTGAGAGGGACACACTGCTGGGTCAAAGGCCCTAGGAGTCCCTAGCGCTACCTCCTAACCAATCTATAACCCTCCACTAGCCCTATGTTCCCCTGCCTAAACGTGGACTGCCCAGCTTTGTCCGAAAGATAGAGTGTGGTCCCAGAGATCTACAAAGGGCAATATCTATCAGAAAAAGGAGGGCGGAAGATATGGACTGACGAAAAAACAGGTGTGAGGTAAACTAAATTATGTATCAGTATGGTGAAGTGTACATACATAGTCCTCTGGGGTCAATGATAGATCCCAATAGTAAACAAAAACAGATGTCCCGACGCGTTTCCTTGAAGGTTGACAATTCTTCAGGGGACTATAACCTTAAAGTATATAGGTCACTATTTCAACTGGATTGTAGACAGATATAATTCATCACAAATTCAGTCAAATGTCTCAGGCTCTGTAAGTATAGCCCTAAGATAACCGACCAACGGCCAATCTCATGGTGTACAGAAATCCTCAGACCGATAGATTCTAAGTCACTCCAGTCCAAGTGGCTCAGGATCCCCAGTGACCACTTATTTCAGGGTCACCAGTTACATTGGTCATCAATCAATCAAACTGATTTGGAGCCACTCCAGTCCAAGTGGCTCAAAATCTCCAGTGAACACCTCATTCAGGGTCACTTTTTAGATACGGTGTACTAGATGGATCACCGGTATAATCAAAGTTCAGGTTAAAGACAACATAGATAGCCTGGATTGAATTGCACTCAAATCAAAGAAAAAGCTGGCTCTCCAGTGTTGAATCGGCTTTCTTGGTGTAATATGACCCACCAACTTAAGTTCACAGCCGTTCAATACTGTGTGCAGAAGGAGCGCTAGGCAATGATGGTATACAGGCACAGAGTCAGCTGAATACTTAGCTGTGCAGTCTTGATGAAACGACTGGTCACAGAGAGGTGCGGATGTCACTCCTTGGCTTCCCGCGTATGGCAGCAGCAACAAGGGTGAGTTCGCGGCATGTTTAAATAGCCGTACTGTTCCGCCCATTTCCCGCCCCGTGACGTCATTAGCTCATCTGATCGGGTCATGTGACGACAGCACATGATCGTTCCCCGGTCAGGTGACCCGGCAAGAGGTAGGAGGCGCTCGGCAAGCAGTTCTATTCCTGGCAACCGCCCAAGCAACATTTGTCTCCAGGGGGTGGAGATAAACGTCAGTAAGCTATCAGTATTGCGGCTGTCACTGCCATAGCGCCACCTCAAATTGCTCAGGGTTGTCGACGTCACTGTGATGCGGGTTTGTTCCAATGTATCAGTTACACCAGCAGGCATGACAGGTTCACCAAATACATTGAACAATAAAGTCATATCACGGAGATCCATAGAGTCATAGATCTCCAGATAATTTATTGAAGTTTTTATGGTTGAGCCTCAAAATAGCTGGCGTGATTAAGCTAAAGAATGCACCCCTTGCCTATATATTCCAGGCCGCATATGCAGTTAGCTTTGTATATCACGCCCACTGTGCGGCAATTCACAAAATGTCTAATTTAGTACATAGTCCCAGTGACATTACCACAAAATGAGCGTCCTTGAGAAATGTACGGGCACGCTACACAGCCACTACAGCGAAAACTACCGATAGGACGTCGGAGCCATGTTGCTCCACCCTCCTGGTCCTCGCTGAAGTGGCTGTGGACTAGGCGATCCTTGAGGCTCAATCCCCTACGATACGTGATTTGTACTGTATCTGAGACAACATTTTTAATATCAGGGTCAAGCAAGAGAACCTCCCAATGATTTTTCAATACCCGTTTAACTTGATCTGCGGCACCATCAAAAGTGCCTATCAAGCGTATAGGGCCACTTGTAGTTGTTTTTGGTTTGGGGTATAGGAGTTCATCCCTATTGCTCTCACAAGCTCTCTTGTATGCTGATCGTAGGACAACATCCGGATTACGTGAGGCCAAGTCAGATGACTTGATCTTAGGGGAAGAATTTGATTTCTTATATAAAAAATATCCAACTTTAGCCACCTTTTATAGTTTACCAAAAACTCACAAAGGTGGCACCCCCATAAAAGGATGCCCCATTGTGTCAGGTGTCAACAGCCTGACACAAAATGTGGGGATCTATCTAGATCGCATCTTGGCACCTTTTGTTAAGACATTGCCCTCATACCTGAGAGACACGAGTGATCTCTTGGGCCGCCTGGAGGGGGTATCTTTGGAGGAAGGTACATCTCTGGCCTCAATTGATGTGGAGGCCTTATACTCCTCAATACCCCACACTCTGGGAATGAGGGCAGTAGAAACATATCTTAGCATGAGGGGACGTCAGTTCCATCAACACAATACGTTTGTTTTATGCTTGTTGAACTTTGTCTTGACAAGGAACTATTTCCTATTTGACGGGGTCCTTTACCACCAGCTCAGGGGCACCGCGATGGGGAGTTCCTGTGCCCCGTCGTATGCAAATTTGTTCCTGGGCTGGTGGGAAAGGACCCTGGTCTTCAGTGATACACCCGGCAGATACATCCCATGTATCATAACGTGGGCCAGATTTATAGACGACATTTTTGTCGTCTGGAAGGGCAATGAAAGTGAATTTATTGAGTTTATACAGGAACTAAATTTAAATTCCATCAATATGAAGTTCACGTCAGAATTTAAAAATAACACCTTGCCCTTCCTCGACATTGAAATATCAAGAGATAAAGATAACATGTTGCTGACTAAAACATTCAGGAAGCCCACCTCCACGAATTCATTGTTACATTGGACGAGTCACCATCCACAACCCTTGAAGCGAGGGATACCGGTGGGGCAGTACCTACGTATCAGAAGGAACTGCTCCACCTGGGGTGACTTTAAAGAACAAGCGAAAGATCTACGGCGTAGATTTCGTGAGAGGGGGTATCCGGATGTTGTCCTACGATCAACTACTATACCCCAAACCAAAAACAACTACAAGTGGCCCTATACGCTTGATAGGCACTTTTGATGGTGCCGCAGATCAAGTTAAACGGGTATTGAAAAATCATTGGGAGGTTCTCTTGCTTGACCCTGATATTAAAAATGTTGTCTCAGATACAGTACAAATCACGTATCGTAGGGGCTTGAGCCTCAAGGATCGCCTAGTCCACAGCCACTTCAGCGAGGACCAGGAGGGTGGAGCAACATGGCTCCGACGTCCTATCGGTAGTTTTCGCTGTAGTGGCTGTGTAGCGTGCCCGTACATTTCTCAAGGACGCTCATTTTGTGGTAATGTCACTGGGACTATGTACCAAATTAGACATTTTGTGAATTGCCGCACAGTGGGCGTGATATACAAAGCTAACTGCATATGCGGCCTGGAATATATAGGCAAGACCACCCGCGAGCTACGGCGGCGGGTGGGCGAACATCTGGGCGATATTAGAAATGGCAGAGATACATCGTTAGCCATACACGTGAATACTGTACATGGTGGTGACACCTCTGGCCTGAAGTTCATGGGAATTGAAGTGGTCCAAAGACCAAAGCGAGGAGGTGATTGGGATAGGAAGGTTTTACAGAGGGAGACTTGGTGGATCTTTCAACTCAAAACGGTGGCTCCGATGGGGTTAAATGAGCAATTGTCATTCAGTTGTTACATTGAGCCCTGAATTACCACTTGGACCACCGTTTTATGGGTCCACCTTTCTCCCTCATTTACATCATGTATATACATCTCTGACCCTCTGTATATAATGATGCTATCTCATTGTCCCTCTTTGTTTTTTGTTTGGAACTTTTTTGACTTTAAAGGGGGGTGCATTCTTTAGCTTAATCACGCCAGCTATTTTGAGGCTCAACCATAAAAACTTCAATAAATTATCTGGAGATCTATGACTCTATGGATCTCCGTGATATGACTTTATTGTTCAATGTATTTGGTGAACCTGTCATGCCTGCTGGTGTAACTGATACATTGGAACAAACCCGCATCACAGTGACGTCGACAACCCTGAGCAATTTGAGGTGGCGCTATGGCAGTGACAGCCGCAATACTGATAGCTTACTGACGTTTATCTCCACCCCCTGGAGACAAATGTTGCTTGGGCGGTTGCCAGGAATAGAACTGCTTGCCGAGCGCCTCCTACCTCTTGCCGGGTCACCTGACCGGGGAACGATCATGTGCTGTCGTCACATGACCCGATCAGATGAGCTAATGACGTCACGGGGCGGGAAATGGGCGGAACAGTACGGCTATTTAAACATGCCGCGAACTCACCCTTGTTGCTGCTGCCATACGCGGGAAGCCAAGGAGTGACATCCGCACCTCTCTGTGACCAGTCGTTTCATCAAGACTGCACAGCTAAGTATTCAGCTGACTCTGTGCCTGTATACCATCATTGCCTAGCGCTCCTTCTGCACACAGTATTGAACGGCTGTGAACTTAAGTTGGTGGGTCATATTACACCAAGAAAGCCGATTCAACACTGGAGAGCCAGCTTTTTCTTTGATTTGAGTGCAATTCAATCCAGGCTATCTATGTTGTCTTTAACCTGGACTTTGATTATACCGGTGATCCATCTAGTACACCGTATCTAAAAAGTGACCCTGAATGAGGTGTTCACTGGAGATTTTGAGCCACTTGGACTGGAGTGGCTCCAAATCAGTTTGATTGATTGATGACCAATGTAACTGGTGACCCTGAAATAAGTGGTCACTGGGGATCCTGAGCCACTTGGACTGGAGTGACTTAGAATCTATCGGTCTGAGGATTTCTGTACACCATGAGATTGGCCGTTGGTCGGTTATCTTAGGGCTATACTTACAGAGCCTGAGACATTTGACTGAATTTGTGATGAATTATATCTGTCTACAATCCAGTTGAAATAGTGACCTATATACTTTAAGGTTATAGTCCCCTGAAGAATTGTCAACCTTCAAGGAAACGCGTCGGGACATCTGTTTTTGTTTACTATTGGGATCTATCATTGACCCCAGAGGACTATGTATGTACACTTCACCATACTGATACATAATTTAGTTTACCTCACACCTGTTTTTTCGTCAGTCCATATCTTCCGCCCTCCTTTTTCTGATAGATATTGCCCTTTGTAGATCTCTGGGACCACACTCTATCTTTCGGACAAAGCTGGGCAGTCCACGTTTAGGCAGGGGAACATAGGGCTAGTGGAGAGTTATAGATTGGTTAGGAGGTAGCGCTAGGGACTCCTAGGGCCTTTGACCCAGCAGTGTGTCCCTCTCACTGTGCATTCCTTTCCCTCAATCTATCCTTTACTCTATCCCTCATTTTTTGGTCCCCCCCCTTTTTTCATTCCTATATGGGCACACGCCAATAGGATATATATAGGCAGCATTTCGATTGCATATATTAAAGATTTTTTATCTATACCCAAGGGCCTATTATTTTAATTATTGATACTATTAAATGTTAAGTATTATTTAGCTACCCATATTGTTAAATTTCATTGGATTAAAGGGTTTAGCCCAATACACTTGCACCAGTCTGACCAGACTTTCATTTTGGTTGTGTTTATTGACTATATCCAAAATATCCACCCATTATGTCCCTCCTATCAACCTACATATGTATTCTCGCATGGAAGATTACTCAGCCTGTAAAACGAACTAAGTGAAACGCATGGTGACGTGTCACATGCGTTCCACATAAGCAAGCTCCTCCCCGGGCGACGTCACTTCCAGTGACGCTAGCCCTTATGTAGACTTTGGGAACGCACTTTGCGTTCCACAGGCCAGACAGAGTCACTTCCGGAGCTGTCTGTCCAGATGTAGACCTGGTGGAACGCACTTTGCGGTCCACCTGCTCGAAAGAAGCCTCTTCCGGTCGCGACCTTACATCCCCAACAACATCTGGCTGTTAAGCCCAGGCCGACAGTTTGGTATTTGTTGTTTATATATGTCTTTCATTTATTAATAACAATATGTCAGCACCTTATGATTAGTGTAGTTTTAATCAAGAGATGATGTCACTTCCGGTAACCCCGCCCACCTTTTTTTGGCACCAAATTAGCGCCCTCACATGTATTTAACATTGTGTATTATGTTCATTATGCATTCTGCTCCTGATGAAGGGGCTACTGTGACCCCTGAAACGCGTTGAGCCGCATATTTTTGATAATAAAGAGGATTGATTATGTATCTCTGGATCCGTCTGCTAATTTACATCCGAGCTGCACATCCAGTGCGTTGACATCGACCTCTACCATTCTACATGGCCGGGGCGTGACTTGCCCTAGGTGTCTTGAGTTTATCCTGGTGGCGACCCCCCAGTGAAGTGAGTGGATTATTATTAATATTAATTCCAATATTATTTCAATCTACATATTGATTAAATTTTATGTCATATTCATTGTTTTATTGCATGGTATTATATCACATTTTATAACCTAATATTTGACCCCACATGCAAGTCCCATGTGTTTGTGGGTGGTGCAACTCTTTACTTCACCTGTTATTTTACTTTGACATGCTTGAGATTGTCGCTCACTTCCTCACGTTTTTATAGTAACCGATGCGACACTCGGGGTGGGTCTCTTCCCCCTGCTTTCCACCTTGTTGCTGATTCATTGTCGTCTCCCTTGGTGTTTAGCCTTGCCTACACTAGAGCAGCCTTCTCTACCACATCATCTTCATCCTTATTATTCTCTCCACCTCACGGTCCTGTAGGCGCCCCTTTTGTGTATCCTTTTTCTTCAAGGACATAACACAGTCCTGTGAAGCCTCCTTGTTTTTTTAGTTTTTCTTAGTTTTTTTTTAAATATCCTTTTATTAAAAGATCAACATAGAGTACATCAAACTGTTCGTACATGTGTGGAATATCATATAAGGAAAAGCCACATAGAAAGCCATACAATGGTCGATTGTTTTGACATAGAAACAGCCTACCATGGCAAAAGTTATGAACTTATATACAGTTTGTATCAATTTGTATCTCTTTTTCTTTTTTCTTTTTTTTTGTGGAACAACTAACAGTCCCTGAAGAACGTCCTTTCCCCTCCCAATCCCAACTCAAACATGAACAAAGGAAATGATACTGTATATTCGCTTTAACATGTCAATAGAAGGAATGATGTCATCATTCTAACATCATTAATCATCACGTCGCCCCCTGGCATCCTCCACTTTCAGTTTGCCCAAATTCCCTCCCAGCCGAGCCTCAAGATACCATTTTGTTTGTGTAAATGGAGCCCTCACCTCCCTTATCTCCAGTGTAGTGGAGATTTCTCAATAAATTTCCTCCATTTTTTGACAAACTTGCCTACTGACTTTTCTTTATACCTTTACATTTCCAGTCGTTCCATGAGCAGCATATGCTTCATGATTCATATTACTTCATCCCATACTGGGACGTTCCTTTGAAGCCAATGTCTCAGGATGGATTTCTTGACCGACATGAGCATTATGTGTATTCCTTTAATAGCTACCCTATTGCCTTCTTCACTCGCCTGATCTACTGGGATAAATTGAAAAAGACATTGTTGTGGGTTAAGAACTATATCTATTCCCCAGACTGCTGCTATGTAATCTTTTGCCTAAGACCACAAAGACGTGATGTTCGGGCAGTTCCATAGGGCATGTAATAAATTACCTTTTGGGAGTGAGCACTTGGGGCACTGTCTCAGATAGCGGGGCGGTGCGTTCTGGAATGGCAAGTCAAAGGCGTAAGTGGCCTTGTGTATAATTCTTAACTGTGTCTCCCGCCACTGTTCATTATATATATTGCCTTTCTTATCATCTCAAAGCCGTCGCTAATTTTTTTTGTGAGGTTCGGGACCTTTATTTCTTGTTCCCAAGATGAGAAGGCCCTCTCGACCACACCTATGGTTTGTGTACTATGTAATTTACTATATAGTTCTGACAAGGAAAGCAGGGAGTCATTTGTACCTATAAGAGCGTCGAACCATGTCAACCTATCCGCCTCTCCTAACGTTTCTGACTGGGCTTTACAATAGGAACGTAGTTGGAGGAATGGAAGAAAATGGGGGCTGGTCAGATTATATTTGGCCCTGCACTCTTCCCAAGTTAGTAGTTTTAGCTTCGTATTGTCCAGGATGTCCCATAGTTTTTTGATTCCCTTCAGTTTCCAAACCCTATACATCTTGTTATCTTTGCCCTGTGGGAAAGCCGGTAATGGCCATAATGGCATGTAATGCGATACGTAGATCGGGAGTTTGTATATCTTGCGGACCACCGCCTTCCACGTCATGATGGTGTCTCTTAACAAAACCGAATGTTTGATATGAGGCGGGATATCTTTTAATCTCGTATGTAAAATTGCTTTCAAGTACCATGGCCTGGCCAATTCTTGTTCAATGCGATCGGCTGTAAAGTGTGAGGTGCCCCATATCCAATCCTTTACATGCCTGATTAGGGCCGCCAGGTTATAATGATGTACAGGGTGGGCCATTTATATGGATACACCTTAATAAAATAGGAATGGTTGGTGATATTAACTTCCTGTTTGTGGCACATTAGTATATGTGAGGGGGGAAAGTTTTCAAGAGGGGTGTTGACCATGGCGGCCATTTTGAAGTCGGCCATTTTGAATCCAACTTTTGTTTTTTCAATAGGAAGAGGGTCATGTGACACATCAAACTTATTGGGAATTTCACACGAAAAACAATGGTGTGCTTGGTTTTAACGTAACTTTATTCTTTCATGAGTTATTTACAAGTTTCTCTTTGTTTACAGCCATTGACATGTCGCCGAGGTTAACACGTGAGGAGCGGATAGAAATTGTGTTGATGTCTGGTGAACGCAGTAACCGGGTCATTGCAGCAGATTTCAATGCAAGACACCCTACGAGACCACCCATCTCCCATGCTACAGTTAGCAAACTGCTTGCTAAGTTTCGTGAAACTGGTTCAATGTTGGATTTGCCAAAATGTGGACGCATGAAATCTGTCTCTAATGAAGAAACATCAGTGGCTGTTCTAGCTTCATTTAGCAAGAGCCCACAGCATAGCACTCGCCGCATGTCACTGGAGAGTGGCATTAGTCGAACATCCCTTCTGTGGATATTAGCTACTCACAAATGGCACCCTTACAAACTCCAGCTACTGCAGCATCTCAACGAGGATGACCCAGATCGGCGCACTGAATTTGCAGAATGGGCAAAACAAAAATTGGAACAGGACCCTCAGTTTACGCAAAAGATTTTGTTCAGTGATGAGACAAACTTTTATGTGAATGGTGAAGTTAACAAACAAAACCACCGCTATTGGTCTGACACTAACCCACATTGGATAGATCCCTCCAAGACTGTTGGAACAAAAAAATTGATGGTATGGTGTGGTATATGGGGTACAAAGATAGTGGGGCCATTCTTCATCAATGGAAACCTCAAGGCCACTGGATATGTGAAATTGCTACATGATGATGTGTTTCCCTCTTTATGCACTGAAGCTGGAACGTTCCCTGAGTTTTTCCAGCAAGATGGTGCACCACCACATTATGGGTGTCAGGTCCGAGCATTCCTAGATGAACAGTTTCCTGGAAAGTGGATTGGTCGTCGTGGGCCAGTTGAATGGCCCCCAAGGTCTCCCGATCTGACCCCCTTAGACTTTTATCCTTGGGGTCATCTAAAGGCAGCCTGTGCTAGCATTTCTCCTGCGGTGTTGCTATCAGTGTGTGAAGAGTGGGAGAAGAGGGTTGCATTGACAATCCAACACAATGGGCAGCACAACTTGGGCAGAAACTTGTAAATAATTCATGAAAGAATAAAGTTACGTTAAAACCAAGCACACCATTGTTTTTCTTGTCACATAACCCTCTTCCTATTGAAAAAACAAAAGTTGGATTCAAAATGGCCGACTTCAAAATGGCCGCCATGGTCACCACCCATCTTGAAAAGTTTCCCCCCCCTCACATATACTAATGTGCCACAAACAGGAAGTTAATATCACCAACCATTCCCATTTTATTAAGGTGTATCCATATAAATGGCCCACCCTGTATATTGGGCAATTGTAGACCACCTTCCCACCTCAACAACACTTTTCAAAGGCTATCCTGGGTCTTTTTTTTCGCCACAGAAAATTAACAAACGCAGACTGTGGCCTGCTTACATCTGCATGTTTTAATAATAGCGGAATAGTTTGAAGGGGATAGAGGAGTCTGGAGAAGCTTGTCATTTTCAACAAATGGGCTCTCCCGTGCAGGGATAATGGCAGATCTTTCCACTTGTCCAACTCCCCTATGATTTTATGGATCAAGGGCGGGTAATTTAACGAATACAGGGACATGGGGGCTCTTCCTATCTTAATTCCCAGATAGGTGATATAATCCTGTCGGATTTCAACCTGTAAAAGTTGATTGAAATCCATGTTAGTGTTCCGAAGGAACAGAATCTGACTTTTGGATATGTTCACTTTATAGCCTATTGCAGTGATGGTGAACCTTTCAGAGACCGAGTGCCCAAAACTGCAACCAAATATCCACTTATTTATCGCAAAGTGCCAACACAGCAATTTAACCTAAATACCAATATAATATATCTTTCATGTCCTTTATCATTTATCTATAATAGATTAATAGCCTACATTTAATGCACTGCCTGTGCTGTTTATAGTGTCCTGGGGATGATGAATGGCAGGAAAAGTCTAAAGCATATTGCTATGCCATAGACTTTTTCCAGGGCGTGGGTGCCCAAATAGAGGGCTCTGAGTGCCGCCTCTGGCACCCGTGCCATAGGTTCGCCATCACTGGCCTATTGCATTCCCATAAACCTCGTTTTTTCTGTTTGTTTTCACATGACTACTCCTGGTGTTTGCACCAGAGTCCCTATACCCATTAGATCAGTTGCCCTTACTCCTACCTCGCAAAACACCCCACTTTTCGTAGACTTGGCAGGGGAAAAGTAGAATGCAGATTGCGACTAGAAAAGTCCCCAAAAAGAAGTGTAAGGGGAATGATAAATTATCCTCTCACTCTTTTATCTCTTACACCATTCTGAGCACTTTACTAAAAACTTTGCTTGGCTGTACAATCCATTTGAATGATTTGATTTAGTGATTTTAGAAAATTATTGTGCCTTTTGTACAAATTCAAAATCCTCTATCCTCTCCTAAACTAATGCCAGTGTTACACTAGATTTTCCTCTATTCATACTAGATACAACATTCACATAATCAAACTATGTTTGAATATGTTTAATCACAATTTTATTTGAAGTGGCACATAATTTCTGAAGTATCCAGCTGAGACATCTAATCTACTAAAATTATATTGCATGCTGCAGTATACGACCTTCAAAGCTATGATATACAATAAGGTCCCTACTCTGGTTCACGCTACATAATAAAGAATCATTTCTCTCTTGCACAAAGACAGGAGTTACGTTACGTATTCCTATGTCATGTGGACGAAGATCACAAGACAGCAATTAAACAAAGGTCAGAGGCTTTACCACATTCTAAGTAAACTAGTAGGAAATCTAATTCATACAGAGGATACAAAATGACAAAATTACTGAAGGTATGTCAAGGAAACATTTCTAATGTTAAAAAGCAGTTCCAGTTCATCTGCTCAGTTATAAATGCAAGTGAGTATCAAATTTTCCATTGCTGCAATTCCCACACCATATTTCATGGTGTTTTTTTTACAAGCATTTTTTTCTGGTCCTATAGAGTAACCTATGGGAAAGACACCAGATAAAAACTCAGTGCTCAGTGCATTAAAAATCCCTTGTATGCAGACAGAATTCGGTATAGGCAGCTACATCCAAGGCACCTCACTCAGCCAGCCAGAAACCTACTCCATACGCATGAGTAGCAAACACCCCAAAACAGCTCTCCGAAGATTGAAAAGTGGAGCAGTTATCTATAGCGGACATCCAGATTATACTACATAGACCTTTTAGAAGATTAATGCATTGACCTCGTAGGTTGCTATGGGTAACAGCTCTACTTTCTTCTGCGCTAGTTTTGATCTAGCAGTTTTTGCATTTAGTGATTTATCTGCACTATGTTCTGCACTATGGACACGGAAAGAAAATACGTTCGTAAGCATGAGCCCTAAGGGCTCATTCACACGACCGTTGTTGTTTTTGCGGTCCGCAATTCACGGATCTGCAAAACACAGATACCGGCCTTCCTGCCCTCTGTAAAACTGTCCTATCTTTGTCTGTAAAATAGACAAGAATAGAACATGTTCTATTTTTTTTGAAGTGAATGGGTCTGCATCCGACCTGCAAAAAATGCAGATCAGATGCGGACAAAAAACACGGTCATGCATATGAGCACTAACAGTGAAATCACTGGGCTCAGTATCGCCAGGGCCAGCGTCAGCACCCGGCCCACCCGGGCAAGTGCCGGGGCCCACTGCTACTGGGGGGGCCCACTGTGCCCGCTCACTCCTGCAGCTGTGTCCTGGACTTCATTTAACTGCCTGTTCTGAATTCTAGGGCAGCTTACCCCAGCAATGCAGACAATTTTCGCCTTGTGCACTGCTGGGGTGGGCGGCCCCAGGACTCAGAACAGGGTAGATGGAGTTTCCTACTGGGCTAAAGGACCTTCCTGATGTCATCAGCCCATGTGACCAGTGGGGGAGGAGCCGAAGGAGCAGAGAAGAGCAAGGCTGGAATATGGTGAGGCCTAGCTGTGTGTGTCTGTCCCTGTGTGTGTGTTTGTCTGTCCGTGTGTGTGTGTGTGTGTGTGTGTGTCTGTCCCTGTGTGTGTGTGTCTGTCTGTCCCTGTGTGTGTGTCTGCCCCTGTGTGTCTGTCTGTCCCTGTGTGTGTGTCCGTCCCTGTGTGTGTGTGTGTCCGTCTCTGTGTGTGTGTGTCCCTGTGTGTGCGTCCGTCCCTGTGTGTGTCCCTGTGTGTGTGTGTGTGTATCTGTCCCTGTGTGTATTTGACCGTCTCAGTGTGTGTGTCCTTGTGTGTATGTGTCTGTCCTTGTGTGCGTATGTCTGTCCCTGTGTGCGTCTGTCTGTCCCTGTGTGCATCTGTCTGTCCCTGTGTGCGTCTGTCTGTCCCTGTGTGCGTCTGTCTGTCCCTGTGTGCGTCTGTCTGTCCCTGTGTGCGTGTTCGTCCCTGTGTGTGTGTGTCCCTGTGTGTGCGTCCGTCCCTGTGTGTATCTGTCCCTGTGTGTATTTGACCGTCTCAGTGTGTGTGTCCTTGTGTATGTGTCTGTCCTTGTGTGTGTATGTCTGTCCCTGTGTATGTGTCTGTCCCTGTGTATGTGTCTATCCCTATGTATGTTTCTGTCCATGTGTGTGGGTCTCTCCCTGTGTGTGTCTCTCCCTGTGTATGTGTCTGTCCTTGTGTGTATGAGTCTGTCCTTGTGTGTATGTGTCTGTCTGTCTCTGTGTGTGTGTGTGTCTGTCTGTCCCTGTGTGTGTCTGTCTGTCCCTGTGTGCGTGTCCGTCCCTGTGTGTGTGTGTCCCTGTGTGTGCGTCCGTCCCTGTGTGTATCTGTCCCTGTGTGTGTATCTGTCCCTGTGTGTATTTGACCGTCTCAGTGTGTGTGTCCTTGTGTGTATGTGTCTGTCCTTGTGTGTGTATGTGTCTGTCCCTATGTATGTTTCTTTCTGTGTGTGTGTGTCTCTCCCTGTGTATGTGTCTGTCCTTGTGTGTATGAGTCTGTCCTTGTGTGTATGTGTCTGTCCCTGTGTATGTGTCTGTCCCTGTGTGTGTGTCTGTCTGTCCCTGTGTGTGTGTGTCTGTCTGTCCCTGTGTGTCTGTCTGTCCCTGTGTGTGTCCGTCCCTGTGTGTGTGTCCGTCCCTGTGCGTATTTGACCGTCTCAGTGTGTGTGTCCTTGTGTGTATGTGTCTGTCCTTTTGTGTGTATGTCTGTCCCTGTGTATGTGTCTGTCCCTGTGTATGTGTCTGTCCCTATGTATGTTTCTGTCCGTGTGTGTGTCTCTCCTGTGTGTGTCTCTCCCTGTGTGTGTCTCTCCCTGTGTATGAGTCTGTCCTTGTGTGTATGTGTCTGTCCCTGTGTCTGTCTGTCCCTGTGTGTCTGTCTGTACCTGTGTGTGTGTCTGTCTGTCCCTGTGTGCGTGTCCGTCCCTGTGTGTGCGTCTGTCCCTGTGTGTATCTGTCCCTGTGTGTGTATCTGTCCCTGTGTGTATTTGACCGTCTCAGTGTGTGTGTCCTTGTGTGTATCTGTCTGTCCCTGTGTATGTGTCTGTCCCTATGTATGTTTCTGTCTGTGTGTGTGTGTGTGTCTCTCCCTGTGTATGTGTCTGTCCTTGTGTGTATGTGTCTGTCCTTGTGTGTATGAGTCTGTCCCTGTGTATGTGTCTGTCCCTGTGTGTGTGTGTTTGTCTGTCTTTCCCTGTGTGTGTGAGTCTCATCTCCCTGTGTGTCACCATCACCATGCCCACAGTGTTCCTATGTCTTGACGCAGCTGCATCAGGACGTTCTGTGTGGGGCAAGAAGAAGATGGAAGAGGAGGCAGCATGGAGTCCTGTGGGAGAGGCACAGGGAGGCACACTAAGGACGTAGGTAACACTACCGCATGATCTACACTAGTGTTATCTGTGGTTTTACATAGGACTGCAGGTAACACTACCGCATTATCAGCACTAGTGTTATCTGTGGTTTTACATAGGACTGCAGGTAACACTAACACATTATCAGCACTAGTGTTATCTGTGGTTTTACATAGGACTGCAGGTAACACTAAAACATTATTAGCACAAGTGTCATCTGTGGTTTTACATAGGACATGCCTCATAATTTATGTGGGGCCACGGAACAGAGCAACGGATGCGAACAGCACACGGAGTGCTTTCTGCATCTTTTGCGGCCCCATTGAAGTGAACGGGTCCGCACACGAGCCGCAAAAACTGCGGCTTGGATGCGGACCAGAACAACGGTCATGTGAACGAGCCCTTATTTATTTTTTTTAATCCTAGAAATGCATTCTATTGAAAATCACATTGTTGTGTTTCCAATTTTTATCACGTCTTCAGACATATACGGACCATTACAGTTCATCAATTCTTTTTTACTCACATGTAACACTTGTCCATGTCAAATAATTTAGTGTAAAAACACAAAAAATATTCCTTTTATGAAGTAAACCTATTTACTATTATTTACGTCAATATATTTTGTATACTGCTATGACAAGTCTTCTGCATTTCTAGAAACAAGGAAATAAAAATAAAAAAGGTTTTTATTCATTTACTACCCAAATCCTTTACAGAAATATGATGATGAAGTTGGATTTGCTTACATTATGGTCCTTAACTAGGGTTAATTAGACAAAAATCACTATTAAGCCTCATTCACACGACTGTATGTGTTTTGTGGTCCGCAAAAAAAAAACGGATGACGTCCGTATGGCATCCATTTTTTTTGCGGATCCATTGTATATGCCTATCCTTGTCTGCAAAACGGACAAGAATAACACATGCTCTATTTTTTTGGCAGAATGGAACTACGGACAACGGACGCGGAAAACAAACGGTTGACCATTTGCATTTTTTAACAGTTCCATAAAAATGAATGGGTCCACATCCTATCCGCAAAAAAAACGGAACAGACGCAGAAACAAAATACGTTCGTGTGCATGTAGCCTAAGCCTCATTCGCACGTCAGTGTTTTGGTCAGTGATTTTCCTCAGTGATTGTGAGCCAAAACCAGGACTGGAGCCTCCACAGACATAAGGTATAAGGGAAAGATCTGCACCTGTTCTGTGTTTAGAGCCGCACCTGGTTTTGGCTCAAAATCACTGATGGAAATCACTGACCAAACACTGACTGTGTGAATGGGCGCTTAGGATGGGTGCACTATAGCAGGTTAGGCTAGGTTCACATCAAGTTTTGGCTACATGATTTACATATACGTATGTCATATTTTTACAGAATTCAATGGCAGTTGTGTACAACTGTATAAGAATAAAGGAATGTTTCACTTACTTACTGTTGAATTTCCAATCACATCTGCTGAAAGTTTGTTTTAAGCATCTGCTACTCTGTCAGTAAAATAGTGTTTTCTGATATTGCTTTCCATTGTGCCTTACTTTCAGACTGTGCCCCCTATTTTTAGATTTAGTTTCCTATTTACCCCTTTGATACCGGAGTTTTATTTGTTTTAATTTCTTTTCTTTGCTATCTTCCTTGAGCCATAACTTAACTTTTTTATTTTTCCATTCACATATCAATACAAGGAAATTTTGCAGGAAAAGTTGTACTTTCTAATGCCACAATTTAATATGGCATATAATGTAGTGGGAAGCGGGAAAAAAATTCCAAATGGGTTAGAATTGGAAAAAAACGCAATTCCTCCACTGTTTTACAGGTTTTGTCCCTACGGCATTCTCTTTGTGGCAAAACTGACCTGTGCCCTTCATTCTCTTGGTCAGTATGATTAAAACGATACCACATATGTATAGGTTTTTTTTATGTCTAAATAGTGTAAAAATAAACTAAAACTTTGGAAAAAAAAATTGGATCACATTTTATAAAATTATTTTGGGTAAGAGAAGTTATGAAAAAATTGCAAATCGGCCATTGTGACCCTTTTTTCCGTTACGCCATTTGCCAGAAAAATATTTTGTATTATAGTATGGGCTTTTTCAGATGCGGTGATGCCCATGATGTTTATATTTTTTTTATTTAGTTTTCATTCTACAGAAAGGGGGGTGATATAAATTTTAATATTTTGTTAATTTTTTATATGTTTTTTAACATTTTTTTAAACTGTTTTATGGTTTTGTAGCTCACGTTTGAGGCTACAAGACTCACTATTTTTTTAAATTATATCATGTTTATATAGATCCATGATGGTACTAGAATTGCGCACCTGCTGACCAAAATAAGAATTGCAGCTCCAATACCCTGGGCCTCTACAGAAAGACCCAGCGTATTTAATTCAATTCCCGGAATCCTCATTGGTGGCAGAGGATGCTGGTAAGAAGCCTTGAAGTGCTCCTTCCAGGTTTTTGAGCTTTTAGATGCCGTGATCCCAATTGATCATGGCACCTAAATGCTTTAATGACCATGATCGAGGTCATTAGCCGCGGGTTTCTGTCGTTTGAAACAGCGGAGACCGGCCGGCCATGGCACCTGCTGCACGCGCGAGCGAGCGCCATGTTTACACATCGCTCCAGCGTCGTACATGTACGGTGCTGGTAGAAAAAGGGTTAAATGGGTATATAATTTTGATGAGCTGCCAACACCTTGCAGGTTACCAAGTACAGTGCCATCCATTGGATAGTGGCCTTGCTTGGTACTGCAGCTCAACCTTATTCACTTCAATGGGACTGAGCTGCGCATAGGCCATGTGACCAATGAAAATTGTAATCGCAGGCCTAGGTAAAGGCTGCAGCAATCATCAGTGCAGTGGTCTCTTCAAAGAGCTGATCAGGGAGGGAGTTGCACCCCCACTAATCAGATATTGAGGACTGATCCTGAGGATAGGTCATCAATATTAAACCCCTGGAAACCCCCTTTAAATAAACTTCCTTCCTGAACTGTATTCACCTTTTAACATACATAAAAGTTTTAATCATGATCCTCCTTCCCCATTTCCTTAAGGCTATACAAATAAAAGGGGTTTTCCTGAAATTCTGAAATTGATGACCTATCCTCAGAATAGGTCACCAATGTCAGATTGGCAGGAGTCCAACACCTGTTTGAGGAGGCTGCGGCACTCCGGGGAGCACCTCGGCCTCCTCACAGCTTACCTAGCCCAGCATTGTCCATTGGAAAGTGGCTGTGCTTGGTATAGCAGCTTAGCTAAACTCACTTAAATGGGGCTAAGCTGCTATAAAAGCTATAAATGTTTTGATCGTGGCACCCCTTTCCATCCTCATTGCATTAAAAGGTGTCTGTCAGCAGATTTGTTCATCCCATGTTCATATGTGCTCGCATTGCTGAGAAAAATTTAGTTTTTATATATGCAAATGAGCCTCTAGGTACAACAGGGGCGTTGGCATTACACCTTGAGGCTCTGCTCGTTCTGTAACTACCACACCCTCTGCACTTTAATTGACAGGGGCAGGCGTGATGACATTTACAATGCCTGGCCCTGTCAGTTGAATTTAAAAGGAGACAGCAGTTGCAGAGAGAGCGGAGCCTAAAGGTGTAATGTCAGTGCCCCCGTTGCTCCTAGAGGCTCATTTGCATAAATTATCATTTCATTTTTCTCAGCAATGTGGGCACATATTAACATGGGACCAACACAGATGCCTTCAGCTGCCAAGCGTACATGCAACAGGTCCACCAGTTTCATAGGTACAAATCTGCTGACTGATGCCCTTTAAGGCTATACAAATAGAAGGGGTTTTCCAAGATTCTGATATTGTTGACTTATTTTTAAGATGGTCATCAATGTCTGATTGGCAGGGGTCCGACACCCAGAACCTCCAATGATCAGCTGTTTGAGGAGGCTGCAGCATTCTGATGAGCACTTTGGCCTCCTCGCAGCTTACCAAGCACAGCGCTGTTCATTGGATAGTGACTGTGCTTGGTATAGCAGCTTAGCTCAATTCACATGAATGGGACTGAGCGCACCTAAGCCATGTGATGAACGTGATGTTACTGGCCTCCTCCAGGAGTTGTACCCGCACCGACAAGATATTGATGGCCTATTCAACTGCCTTAAGTTCTTTAAGTTTTTCAGCGTGCATTTTTTTTTGTCATTTTTTATTTCTTATAGAGGAGTCGATGGGGAAATGACAGAAAGAAAAATGGCATATCTAGCACACACTGTGCTAAACCACCCTTAGGAAAAACATGGGATTTTTTGCAGCATTAGGCCTCATGCACACGGCCGTGTTCCGCGGCCGAGAGCGGTCCGCGGTAACTCGGCCAGGATTGCTTCTGACAGCATGAGCGCACGGCGTCATTGGTTGCTATGACGCCGTGCGCTTCATGCCGCCGCTGCTGTACAGTGATACACTCGTATAGATCATACGAGTGTATCACTTTATAGCAGCGGCGGCATGAAACGCACGGCGTCATAGCAACCAATGACGCCGTGCGCTCCTGCTGTCAGAAGGAATCCCGGCCAGGTTACCACGGACCGCTCTCGGCCGCGGAAAACGGCCGTGTGCATGAGGCCTTATTCACACTTTTTTATATTTAAACGCTGTGGCCAAATGTTAGCTAAAAATTGGGAAATATGTAGCATACTACAAATATATATTTTTTCTGGTATTCTCCCCGTGAATGCTGCAGATTTAGGGCTTGTTCACATGACCGTTGCCCCTCTGTGCCTGTGCTGTGGTCCGCAAAGCACGGGCACCAGCCATGGGGCTGCCGCATGTTCTATCTTTATGCGGTGCGGAGGCATGGAACGGAACCCACGCAACACGGCAACGGAGGGGCAACGGTCATGTGAATGAGTCATGTGAATAAGCCTAATCCTGGTCAACCTTTTTAAAGCTGGTGTCACACATAGGTTTTTCCTGGTGACTTTTTTTTTACAGCTTTTGCAGTTTTTAGTCTATTTTTAGTGGCTTTTTTTACTATACTTTTTTTAGACAAAAAGTACAGTTACAGATGTTGCATGGGGCCTTTTTTTCAAATTGTGGCATTTTTCACTCAATGCCTGGTGTTTTTCTCTCATGGATCTCCATTGGTATTTTCTGCAGCTTCAAAAAAATGCACGTGCAATGTGTATTTTTAACAGTGTTTTAGCATTTCTTTGACCAATGCTTTTTTTCCTCATACAGATTTACAGAGGAAGTGACATTATCAGGGTACATGTACTTTCCTCTAATAAATGCTAGGTATGCAAAAAAAATAAAAAATCAAGCCAGACTGTTTTCGAGGCTTTTTTTTTCTCCAAACAGAACACAGGGTACCGTGTGTCATAACCCCATGATCTGAAATTGATGAATTAGGCCTCATGCACACGACCGTATTTTTTTGCGGTCCGCAAAAACGGGTTCCGTTTTTCCATGATCCGTGACCGTTTTTTCGTCCGTGGGTCTTCCTTGATTTTTGGAGGATCCACGGACATGAAAAAAAAGTCGTTTTGGTGTCCGCCTGGCCGTGTGGAGCCAAACGGATCCGTCCTGAATTACAATGCAAGTCAATGGGGACGGATCCGTTTGACGTTGACACAATATGGTGCAATTTCAAACGGATCCATCCCCCATTGACTTTCAATGTAAAGTCAGGAGTTAATATACCATAGGATCGGAGTTTTCTCCAATCCGATGGTATATTTTAACTTGAAGCGTCCCCATCACCATGGGAACGCCTCTATGTTAGAATATACCGTCGGATTTGAGTTACATCGTGAAACTCAAATCCGACAGTATATTCTAACACAGAGGCGTTCCCATGGTGATGGGGACGCTTCAGGTTAGAATATACTAAAAGAACTGTGTACATGACTGCCCCCTGCTGCCTGGCAGGTGCTGCCAGGCAGCAGGGGGCAGCCCCCCCCCTGTAGTTAACTCGTTGGTGGCCAGTGGGCCCCCCTCCCTCCCCTGTAGTTAACTCGTTGGTGGCAAGTGGGCCCCCCCTCCCTCCTCTGTAGTTAACTCATTGGTGGCCAGTGGGCCCCCCCCCCTCCCTCCCCTGTAGTTAACTCATTGGTGGCCAGTGCGGCCGGCCCCCCTCCCTCCCCTGTAGTTAACTCGTTGGTGGCCAGTGGGCCCCCCCTCCCTCCCCTGTAGTTAACTCGTTGGTGGCCAGTGGGCCTTCTCCCCTCCCTCCTCCTCCTAATTAAAATCTCCCCCCTATCATTGGTGGCAGCGGAGTGTACCGATCGGAGTCCCAGTTTAATCGCTGGGGCTCCGATCGGTAACCATGGCAACCAGGACGCTACTGCAGTCCCGGTTGCCATGGTTACTTAGCAATTTGTAGAACCATTATACTTACCTGCCTGCGAGCTGCGATGTCTGCGTCCGGCCGGGAGCTCCTCCTACTGGTAAGTGACAGATCGCAGCTCGCAGGCAGGTAAGTATAATGGTTCTACAAATTGCTAAGTAACCATGGCAACCGGGACTGCAGTAGCGTCCTGGTTGCCATGGTTACCGATCGGAGCCCCAGCGATTAAACTGGGACTCCGATCGGTACACTCCGCTGCCACCAATGATAGGGGGGAGATTTTAATTAGGGGGGGGAGGGAGGGGAGAAGGCCCACTGGCCACCAACGAGTTAACTACAGGGGAGGGAGGGGGGGGCCCACTGGCCACCAACGAGTTAACTACAGGGGAGGGAGGGGGGGGCCCACTGGCCACCAACGAGTTAACTACAGGGGAGGGAGGGGGGCGGCCGCACTGGCCACCAATGTGTTAACTACAGGGGGGGGGGAACTGCCCCCTGCTGCCTGGCAGCACCTGCCAGGCAGCAAGGGGCAGTCATGTACACAGTTCTTTTAGTATATTCTAACCTGAAGCGTCCCCATCACCATGGGAACGCCTCTGTCTTAGAATATACTGTCGGTTCTGAGTTTTCACGAAGTGAAAACTCAGCTATGAAAAAGCTTTTATGCAGAAGGATCTTCGGATCCGTCTGTATAAAAACTAACCTACGGCCACGGATCACGGACACGGATGCCAATCTTGTGTGTATCCGTGTTCTTTCACGGACCCATTGACTTGAATGGGTCCGTGAACCGTTGTCCGTCAAAAAAATAGGACAGGTCATATTTTTTGGACGGACAGGATACACGGATCACGGTCTCGGCTGCAAAACGGTGCATTTTCCGATTTTTCCACGGACCCATTGAAAGTCAATGGGTCCGCGAAAAAAAACGGAAAACGGCACAACGGCCACGGATGCACACAACGGTCGTGTGCATGAGGCCTTATTCTGAGGATAAGCCATCAATATGTAAGTCCTGGAAATCCCCTTTAGGCCTCATGCACACGGCCGTGCCGGTTTTTGCGGTCCGCAAACCGCGGATCCGCAAAAAACTGAAGCCGTCCGTGTTGCCTTCCGCAATATAAATGCCTATTCTTGTCCGCAAAGCGTGGACAAGAATAGGACATGTTATATTTTTTTTAGCGGGGCCGCGGAACGGAGCCACGGATGCGGACAGCACACGGAGTGCTGTCCGCATCTTTTGCGGCCCCATTGAAGTGAATTGGTCCACATCCGAGCCGCCAAAACGGCGGCTCGGATGCGGACCCAAACAATGGTCGTGTGCATGAGGCCTTAATTAGAATACATCTCTAATCTACCATATGTTTCGCCCTTTAAGACACACCTGCCCACAAGACGGTTTTAGAGGGGGAAATTAAGAAGAAAAAATTTTTCATCAGAGCCCCAGTCATACCCCCAATGTTAATAAGACCTTAGATCAGACCCTCAATGTTAGGCCTCTTTCACACAAACGTGTGTCCCCCGTGGCCGTGCTGCGAACCACAAATTGCAGTCTGCAATGCACGGGCACCAACCGTGGGCCAGCCGCATGCGGATCGCGACCCCATTCACTTGAATGGGTTCCGCGATCCCTCCGTTCCGCAAAGAGATAGAACAAGTTCTATCTTTTTGCAGAACGGAAGAATGGAATGGAACCCCACAGAAGCACTCCGTAGTGCTTCCGTTCCGTGGTTCTGTTCCGTACTGCATCTCCGGATTTGCGGACCCATTCAAGTGAAAGGGTCCGCATCTGTGATGCGGAATGCACAATGTTAGGACCCCTATTCAGACACCAAGATCAGATCCCCAATGTTAAGACACCCAGTCAGACCTCAGATCAGACTGGCATGGTAATAAGACCCCTATTTAGTTACTCGGATTAGACCCCCAATGTTAAGACCTCAGATCAGACAGAAAAAAAATCAACTTACCTTTGGACGCCGCTGCCGCTCTGGGTATCCAGCGCTTTTCTGTCGCTTTCTGCCCCGCTGCGCTGTGATCCGACTCTGCACAGCGTGAGGTCACAGAGCGCCGACGTGCATGAGTCACAGCACAGCCTGGAGCTGACAGAATAAGACCAGGAATTGGTGAGTGCTGAGCCCAGGGAACGCAGCATTCACCATTTCCCGGTCCTCCTGTAATAATGAGCACTCCATAATGTAAGCGCTCATTAGTATTCACCCCAGAAGACGCACTGACATTTTTCTCACCAGTTTGGGGGAAAAGGGGATGTAGGGCACAAAAATATGGTATGTTTATTTAAAAAAAAATATAATGATTTCTTGATAGGGTTTCTTGATAGCTTTATATAATATTTAGTTAAATAGTGTCACAATAACCAACCCATTGTTTCCTTTAGGTATTGCTTAAGCAGGTTTTATCTTTACCCCACTAACCTATTCAAAAAAGTATTAAAAGCAGTAAATAGTTTTTCAATGCAGAGATATAGGTGTAAAAATAGGTGACCAGGGCAGCCCCTCCCGATGACTGTGCAATCTGCCCTGTGGCAGTGATCACTGGAATTTACATGTTTCTGGTTGGGGAGTGGGAGTCATTGTTGGTTCTGTTTACAGAGGACAAATTACTAGTCGACACACACAGAGCAGGAAAGGTGTGGGATCCACACTTGAATGCCTTTGCATGCTATTCTAACATTATCATAACTAGTTGCACTGTCGAGTGTGGGCCCAGCATTCAACATGGGTGACTAATGATGTAAATGCGTCGTAAAGTGTCATGTGAGAGAACTTCTATTCACATGACATAGGGATGATGTATTGCCCGCAGGTAAACTGTATATGACTCTTGAACAAAGGTTACTTAAGATTAAAGTGACTTTTTAAAAGCTCAGGCACCGGGGATTTTACCATCAGGGTTTCTGTAACACTGTCAAAGAAAAGTGACAGATCATTGACTTCTGTACCAATACCAAAGTATCCTACAACAGAGTACAGACAATTGTCATGTCCTTTCAGATTGTCACAAAATGCTTTAATACCTTAAAGAGGTTCTCCGGGAATGAAGAATATGAAAATATGAAAACTACTACTTTATTATAAATATTATGCAAAATTGTAAAATTATAAATATTCCCAAATACCTTTCATTAGCAAAACACCTCATTTGCATCAGTCACACTGTAATAGTAAATTTAATCAGTCTGTTAATTCTGTCGGTGACATAAACCCATTTTTTTGGGTTGCAAAACACCTCCTTTGCATCTGTCACACTGTAATAGAATAGTTAATCAGTCTGTTAATTTTGTGGGTCTCCTCAAAGATTGAAGAGAGTGTCAAATAAGGGATGTGGCCGTGGTCGTAGTGCTGCTGGTGTTGGTGGAGCTCCTTCGGCAAGAAGAGGACGTTGTTGATCTGCTTGTCATTGCCTCTATGTGCGAGTACATGCTGCAGTGCCTGCGCAATGACCACTGAGTTGCCCACATTCTAACCAGTGCTGATTACTGGGTGGCCACCCTGCTGGATCCCTGCTACAAGGACTACGTGCCGCCCTTACTTCTGTCACTGGAGCGTGTCAGAATATGCGTGAATACAAGCACATGCTGATAGACACTCTACTGACAGCATTCCCACCTGACATTGGGGGCTCAGTGGAAGCATGAGGTGAAGGAGGAAGTCGCCAACGCAGCTGGGGCACTGGCACCACCTCAGAAGGGAGAGTTAGCATGGCCAAAATGTGGAAAAGCTTCATCAGCACGTCACAATATCCAGCACCACCATATGATACGAACTGTATTAGCAGGACGCAGCATTTCAGCAACAAGGTGGAAGATTAGGTGTGCACACGTCTACACGTACTGACTGATCAATCTGCCCGATTTAACTTCTGGGTCTCCAAATTGGACAAATGGCCTGAGCTTGCTCTATACGCCTTGGAGGTGCTGGCCTGCCCTGCGGTCAGTGTATTGTCCGAATGTGATAACGGACAGGCGCATCTGCCTGTCCACAGCCATTAAAATGAACCAGGCATAGATCCCACAGGACTTGTCTGTACCTTGGGAAGAGTAGAAAAGTATAAAGGCCTCACCCAGCCATTGTTATACTCCAGAGCAGTTTGTTCAGTTTGCCCTTTCCCAATTTTTTGGGGGCCTTAAAAAAAATTATAAAACAAAACACAAAAAACGTTGGCTACCTCCTCCGCCTACACTGCCATGTTCACCTCCTCCTCCACTCTGATGTCCACCTCCTGTCTCAAGATAATTATTTGTTATATTGGCAGAGTGGGGAAGTATACCGGCCGCACCCAGACATTGTTATACTCCAGCGCCGTTTATTCTGTTGCCATTTCACAATGTTTTAGAGCCTTGTAGTAAAATCCCAAAAATTTAAGCTTTCCCTCATCAATCTACAGTCAATACCCCATTAATGAGAAAGTGAAAACTAAATTTTGGAAATTTTTGCAAATGTATTAAAAAGGGAATAACTAAAATCTCACATGGACATAGGTATTCAGACCCTTTGCTATGAATCTTAAATTTCGGCTCTGGGGGTCTCCCATTTCTCTTCATCATCTTTGGGAAGTTTCTAGACCTTGACTGAGTCCACAAGTGGTATATTGAGTAGATTAACCATCATTTGGAAAGATTCACTCCTGTATATGTAAGAACTCACAGCAATGCATATCAGAGCAAAACCCAAGCCATGAGGAGGAAAGGACTGCCTATAAAATTTGAGAGCACAGTGGCATCCATAAGATGTATGGAACAACCAAGTCTCTTCCTAGAGCTGTCCGCCCCCAAAAAACTAAGAAATCGTTGGAGAAGGGCCTTGTTAAGAGACGTGACAAAGAACCAAATGGTCACTCTAGCTGAGCTCGAGATCCTGTGTCCAGATGGGAGAAACTTCCAGAAGCAGGATGCCACCAATCTGGGCTTTATGGCAGAGTGGCCAGAAAGAAGCCTCTCCTCAATAAAAGACATATAAAAGCTGCCTGGAGTTAGAAAAAAAGGCACCTAAAGGACTTTCAGACTGTGAGAAACAAGATTCTGATGAAAGCAGAAATTGTCTGATGAAAGAAAGATTGAACATTTGGGCCTGAACTCTAAGCATCATGTCTGAAGAAAACCTGGCACTCCTCATCACATGCTCAGGAGGTGGCAGCTAGTGTTGAGCGAATTGAAATTAGATTTGTCACAAATCGGAATTACCTCACGCTTCGTGGTAACAATTCAGATGTTTTCAAAAATGGCTGCCGCACATGTTACAAAGTGAAAGTAAGAAGCCCGGGAATGAAGGATCACCCATAATTCTGTGCAGCCAGCCAATCAGCAGATAGCCGCCCCTGTGATGTCACAGGCCTATAAAAAGCCTCATCCTGCCCAGTCCCCGCCATTTTCCTATGAACTTAGTGCAAGGAAAGATGTGACAGGTGCTAGGGTCAGTGATTAAGAAAGACTTTATTCGTAAAATATTAGTTTGGAACAGTTCATGGACACTATATGGAGAGCATAGGGAGAGTGCAGATGCCAATAGAACAGTGTCCCCCTTGGTTAATAAATAAACAATTCTATTACACCTTGCTGCGCTAATTGGGGTAAAAAAGCTATCTAATACTACTGCTATTATGGTGTCCACATTGTTTTATATATACGTAATACTATAATGCCTTGATTCTCTAATTTGGGTTAAAAAAAAGTCTAATACTACTGTTATTGTGGTGTCCACATTGTTTTACACATACGTCATTCTATAACAGGTATAAATTTAGAGAGAATATGTCGCACTAGAGTGACCAGGGAACAACGTGAGGTGCACCCACTAACAGATACAATTTTTATAGCCTTTGACCTCACAGTACATGTCAACGTTTTAAACTTTACAATTACTGACTGGTGGTCACTATGGACCTATTTACGTTCTTGGATCAAGTACTGTTTTTTCTTTTAAAACTTCACTTTTATTCTGTTATTTAAATATACATTAACCTTTTAATCTTATTTATTTCTATTGCTATACTAAAGACATACTTTAAAACTCTCAGTGGTGCGGGCTAGCTCTAAGTTTTTTCCTTATTGTGTTGTATATTTTTTATGATCATGTATCCCAGTTGCTGCTACCTTAATAATGTATGGGACTTCTTATTTCAATCCCTTCTATTCATATAACATGAAAGTTAAAGTGGAGATGAGGAGGGGCAGGGGGGGGAGGAGGGGGGAGAGGAGAAGGTTAGGGGATTGGCCTGATGGTTGGCGCAATCTCTAGGGCGGCGATAGAGGAGAGGAGCGTAACAATCTACTGTTTAATATCGTGCCCCTAATATTTTAGGATCTATGTTGTAGTTATTCCCTAATGGTGGCAATTGCTGCTTGTTCTGTTGGTGCGCTCCTTCTCTCACCTCCTATCCATCTCTCTCCTTAGCCTATATTCCCCTTGTAGCCACTGCCTGCTGTAGTAATTGTTGTTATCAGTCCCTATGGTTCGCTGCTACTGTGGTAATTTCTTTGTTTGCTCATGTTTTTGAGCTTAGTCCACACCGCACTGTCTAAAACCTAACACTCACACACCCTGCATCCCGACATGTTTCGCTGTGTAACCAGCGTCTTCAGGGGATAATGCAGGTGCATTGGATGCAATGGTACATCAAAATTATTTTATTAATATATCTAAAATGGTCGTTCACAGTTGGTCCTTTAAATAATTCACAATAATAATCACATGTATATATATAGCAGCATAAATTGTGAAAATGTGCATGCTAAAACAACATTGTGAATATTTCTCAAAATACAATTAATAGTCCGTCAATAAAACTTCACCTCCAAAAAATATATAAAAAGGTTTCTTTAAAAGGCTCTGGGTATCCACAATAGAGTTCAGTTAAATGTTACTAGCAATTGGACTCCAATCTCAGGTATAAATTGATAATAGCTGTAAAAACGATAAATAAGCGATCGCTTTTCGAAACTTACAGCGGGACGCCGCTGTTCCAGGTTAAGGAGCGGGACGCCGGTCTGTGCACAGCTATTATCAATTTATACCTGAGATTGGAGTCCAATTGCTAGTAACATTTAACTGAACTCTATTGTGGATACCCAGAGCCTTTTAAAGAAACCTTTTTATATATTTTTTGGAGGTGAAGTTTTATTGACGGACTATTAATTGTATTTTGAGAAATATTCACAATGTTGTTTTAGCATGCACATTTTCACAATTTATGCTGCTATATATATATACATGTAATTATTATTGTGAATTATTTAAAGGACCAACTGTGAACGACAATTTTAGATATATTAATAAAATAATTTTGATGTACCATTATTTACTGCTCCCATTGCTTTAGAGAGTGCCCCACTGTTATTTATTTGTCATTCTATAACAGCTTGATTCTGTAATTGGGGTAAAATAGTGTTCTAATACTAATGATTTTGGGGTGTTCACATTGATTTTTACATAAGTTATTCCATTAGGCCCTGATTCTGTAATTGGGGTGAAAAACTGGTCTGATACTACTGATTTTGAGCTGTCCACATTAAATTTTAAATAAGTTATTCCATTAGGCCCTGATTCTGTAATTGGGGCAAAATAGTGTTCTAATCCTACTGAGTTTGGGGGGCTCACATTATTTTTTACATACATAATTCCATTAGGCCATGATTCTGTAATTGGGATGAAATAGTGTTCTGATACTACTGATTTTCGGGTGTCCACATTGTTTTATACATTAGGCCTTAATTCTCTAATTGGAGTGAAACAACAGTCTAATACTACTGCTATTTTACACTTACTGTTACTGTACAGCATATCCGACAGACAGGTGCCAGGGCCTTCAAAGGGAACGGGCAGTGACAAAAATGTTTCTGGAGCTGACAGAAGTAGCAGCAGAAGAAGGTGGGTGGTGGTAGCAGCAGTCACGGCCACAGGCAACATTATCTCAACTGACATCAGGCACCCCAGTCATAAGTTGATGGGTTTCTCTTACACCACGCTTAGTTGGCATCGTTCAGGAACAAGCTCTGTGCCCCCACCTGTCCTGAACCTGCCTCTGTTTTTCTGTTTCTTCTGCTCAGGAAGTATAGTATGCTGTCGGCTTTGCTTCACTTTTCTGCGAGGACAAGCTTATTGAGGACAGTCAGCAGCTACTGCCCAGCCAAGATTCGGAGGAGAGATCCTTTGCCTCCTCCTGTCGGCGGGCAAGTAGCGACGATGAGAGTCGTGTGGGAGCAGGTGTTGCGAGCGGTCAAGCACGCGGTCATGAGACTGGTGATGGTGACATCAGTGACATGCAGACAGTAGGGAAACCATAACGCTAATGTTTTGGTACAGCCTGAGGCATCTCCTAGCAGCCCGTAACACTTTTCCAGCAGTCAAGGCTCCATAACCTCAGCAAAAGGGAGCTGTGTTTCCTTCCCATCATCTACTCATCCTGATGCTCCTCCTTATACTCCGTGTCACTCATTTGGCCAGCAATCAATCACAGAGGCGATTGCATAAAGTATGCATGCAATCATCCAACGGCACAGAAGCTGAACGTGCTCCTGGCCAAGTTGCTGGTACTACAGTCCCTCGGTTTCCATGTGGTTGACTCTGAACCTTTTAGTAAACTGATGGCTTATGCCGAGCCAAGGTGAAGAGTCCGAAGCTGTCATTAGTTCTCCAAAAAGACTGTACCAGCCCTGCACATGTATGTTAACCAGAAGGTGGGCCAGTCCTTCCTTGAGCTTGTCGATGTCTGGTAAAGTTCACGGCAGCACCGATGTGTGGAGCTGTAACTAAGATCAAGGACAATATATGTCCTTTACGGCCCACTGGGTAAATGTGGTTCTTGCCCAGGCACACCAGCAACTTGGCAAGGTGACGACAATGCTGCCTCCGTGTTCTCAAGCTGTAATTCATACGCCAATGTCCTCCTCTGCCTCCTTATCCTTAACCTTGTCCTCAGCCTCCACTGTAGGCACAATTCAGAGTGGTCCTCCAGCATACCACCTATGCAGAGCGCTGCAGTGTCACGCTTTTCTGCACCTGGTTTGCCGGGGCGAACGGAGTCCTGGCTATCTCCTCGCCAACTGAAGATTGGAACCATGGTCACTGATAACGGGAAGAACATTGTGTTAGCGCTGCGTCAAGGAGGGCTGAGCCATGCACCCTGCGTGGCACACGTCTTTAATCTGGTTGTAAATCAGTTCCTGAAGTCATCTTCCCAACTGCAAGACATCCTGAAAATGTCCAGAAAACAGTGCATGCACTTCATCCACTCTTATACTGCAAAATACATCCTCATTGAGCTTCAAAGGCAGCATAACGTTCCACAGCATCGTCTAATATTCAAGGTTTCCACGCATTGGAACTCCACCCTCCACATGTTGGACCGACTATATGAGCAGAGGAAGGCAGTGAGCGATTTCATGATGATAGGTGTACTCCCCTGTGTAACTTCGACGTTAGCCAGTGACAGCTCATGCATGACACCTGCCGTTTGCTCAGGCCCTTTGAGGAGGCCACTTTGTCAGTCGCCAGGACTACACACCCTCATGTCCTGGAGCAGATGCTGATAAATCTGGAGACGTGGTGCCTACATTTCACGGCCACTTGAGCCCTGTGGGGGCTACTATTGAGACATCCTATGTAGTCAGTTGGGAGCTGTCTATGTGCGCCATTGCCCATCCTCATAAAGGTCTGATCGGGGGGCCCTTAGCGCTCACGCTCCACTGCCATGACTGCTGGAGGGGAGTGGGGGGCAGGAGTAACACCAGCTACATCAGCAGCAACTTAAGTTTAGAGTCTTGAATGAGCACTTTTCTTCACCCGCCTACTGAAGAAACCACCCATCAGCCGCAGCAGCAGGACATGGAACTGAACCTGAACCAGCAGGTGGTGGACTGCATCCTGCCACCTATACTTGGACTGCATCCTGTCACCTCACATCCAAGATCCCCTGATTTGTGGCCGTAACTAGATGAGTTTGCCTTGGACAAGCTTTTCTGCCCAGTCAGTAGTGTGACATTAGAGCGGGTGTTTAGTGCGGAAGGGAATATAGTTATCCCAAAGAGAACCCGCCTTTCGACACAAAATGTTGAGAGACTAACCTTTATAAAGATGAATCAGGTGTGGATCAGGACCAGGATTTTCACATGCTGATGCCTGATGCATCAGACTAGATCCTTTCTTCTTATCTGTCAGAAGACCCGAAAAATAAAAAAACACAACAGATCCTGTCGTTGGAGCATCCATAAGGCCTCTATCACACGGTCAGTATTTTGCATCAGGATTTGCTCATGATTTGGAAACCAAAAGCAGAAGTTTGTCCAAAATACATAGGACATGCAATATTTCCAACACATGTTATCTCTGTTTTGGATAGATCCTGTTTTTGCATTACCAATACTGATTAAATACTGGTGCAAAAACTGACCAAAGACTGACCGCGTGTTAGAGGTGACTAAAGTCCTGCATGCAGGACTTTTTTTTCCATCTGAATTAATCCGATTTCAGAGGCAAATAACCAAAACTCATTGAAATTGAGCATGAGGCCTCTATCACACAGTCAGTATTTTGCATCAGGATTTTGCTCATGATTTGGAAGCCAAAAGCAGGAGTGGGTACAAAACAAAGAAGACATATTCCAATCACGTGTCAAAACAACTCCTGTTTTTTTTGGCCTTAGCAATACTGATCAATTACTGACCAAATACTGACAGTTTGAAGGTAGATTCTCAAAAGACAGGATCCGTTTTTTTTTGGGGTTGTTCTTTTGACAGATCAGAAGAAGGGAAAAATAAACAGTGACGTCAACACAAACTTACTCCTGACACCCTCTCCACTCTGTCATGGGGCCACTACTTGTATCAGTGCATAACAGAACAGGTTCTGTATAAATCAATGTGGAATCAGCTGACGACGGTGTAAAAGGAGTGCGCTCTTTCACTCTATAGAAGAATCTTGGGCCACTGCACGGTTCTTTATACCTAATGCTAACATTTACCTGTAAGGCTGAGTTCACACTTCATTTTTTATTCAGTTTTTGACCCGTAACTGACCAAATAAGTGAAGTGTGAACTGATTCTAAGGCCTCATCATGCACACGACAGTATTTTTTCACGGTCCACAAAACGGGGTTCCGTTGTTTCGTGATCCGTGTCCGTTTTTTTTTTCCGTGTGTCCGTCCTTGATTTTTAGAGGATCACCAGACATGAAAAGTGAAAAAAAAATCTAAGTCAAGTTTGCTTTGAAAATGATAGGAAAAAAACGGACACGGATCACGGACGCGGATGACATTCTTGTGTGCCTCCGTGTTTTTTCACGGACCCATTGACTTGAATGGGTCCACGAACCGTTGTCCGTGAAAAAAATAGGACAGGTCCTATTTTTTTGACGGACAGGAAACACGGATCACGGACGCGGGTGACAAACGGTGCATTTTCCGAGTTTTCAACGGACCCATTGAAAGTCAATGGGTCTGCAGAAAATCACGGAAAACGGAACAACGGACACGGAACCCAACAACGGTCGTGTGCATGAGGCCTAAGAGTGATGCCTGTCACCTGCCTGTTCTACTGATGCACAGTAACTGTTTCACTATCACAGTGGACTAGCTATGCATGTTTCTGCAGCCACGAAATAGCTTATTTACAATATGCTTTGTCACAAATTAATTTGTATCGAATAGAATTCTTTGGAAAAATTTGGCGAAGCGTCCGAATCGAATTGTTGAAAATGCTCATCTCTATTGGGAGAATCATGCTGTGGGAGTGTTTTTCAGTGGCTGGGCGGGGATACTGGTCAGGCTTGAGTCAAAACTGAGCAAAGTACAGAGATATTCTTAAAGTGTAACTGTCATGTTGTAATTTAAAAAATAAACATTTTAGCATATGTTACTGCCGCTGCAGAATTATGCATAAAGCAATGTTTAGTTTCTTCACATACCACTGTTTTCCTTGAGCTTTTTCCTTAGGGCTCTTTCACACCTGCGTTCTTGTCTTCCGGCATAGAGTTCCGTCGTCGGGGCTCTATGCCGGAAGAATCCTGATCAGGATTATCCTAATGCATTCTGAATGGAGAGAAATCCGTTCAGGATGCATCAGGATGTCTTCAGTTCCGGAACGGAACGTTTTTTGGCCGGAGAAAATACCGCAGCATGCTGCACTTTTTGCTCCGGCCAAAAATCCGGAACACTTGCCGCAAGGCCGGATCCGGAATTAATGCCCATTGAAAGGCATTGATCCGGATCCGGCCTTAAGCTAAACGTCGTTTCGGCGCATTGCCGGAGCCGACATTTAGCTTTTTCAGAGTGGTTACCATGGCTGCCAGGACGCTAAAGTCCTGGCAGCCATGGTAAAGTGTAGCGGGGAGCGGGGGAGCAGTATACTTACCGTCCGCGCGGTTCTCCGGGCGCTCCAGAGTGATGTCAGGGCGCCCCAAGCGCATGGATCATGTGATCACATGGATCACGTCATCCATGCGCATGGGGCGCTCTGACGTCATTCTGGAGCGCCCCGGGAGCCGCACGGACTGTAAGTATACCGCTCCCCCGCTCCTACTATGGCAACCAGGACTTTAATAGCGTCCTGGGTGCCATAGTAACACTGAACGCATTTGGAAGACGGTTCCGTCTTCAAATGCTTTCAGTACACTTGCGTTTTTCCGGATCCGGAGTGTAATTCCGGCAAGTGGAGTACACGCCGGATCCGGACAACGCAAGTGTGAAAGAGGCCTAAGTTATTGCCGTTTTGAAGCCTACAGTATGATAATCTTCTCAAGGTCACTCCTCTGCCAGTTCTCTGAGGCCAAAACTACCTTTCCTCACTTCCCATACACAATTGCTTTAGCCAGCAGCAGTGGCGTACATACCAGGGTCGCAGGGTTCGCAGTTGCGACCAGGCCCGGCACTCCAGGGGGCCCGGCCGCCTGTGAACCCCCCCAGGCCACTGGCAGGGCCCCCGCTGTACTCACATGTAATGGAGTGCTCTGATGGGGCCCGGCATGAAGTACAGTGTCAATTTCGGGCCCCATCAGAGCGCTCCATGCCTCCATTACATGTATAATATGGGGGTGGGGGGGGCCGGAGGGTCAAGGAAGAGGGGGGGGGGAGCGCACACTCACTCACACCCGGCTAGGCAGTTCCGTTTCCATAGTGAAGCAGGGAAACCTCTTTGCTCCCTGCTTCACTGATCTTCAGAGCTCAGGAGCTCCCCCTGCTGGCCCCAGATCGCGCTGCTTGCTGTGGGAGGAGACCTGAAAGCCCGGCAATCTGCCTCTTCTCATCAGGGAAGAAGGTAAGTATGTGTATTTTTTTTTTCTAACGCTGCAGACTGGGGGCGGGGGGGGGGGGGGGGTTTGATGGGCACAAAAGTTGGCATCTCTACTGAGGGGCACCTAATCTGCCATAACTAATTTGAGTGGCATAACTACTGTGAGGGGGGCACATATAAAGGCATAACTATGAGGGGGCACATATGAAGGCATAACTACTGTGACGGGGCATGTAATCTTGCATAACCAATGTGAGGGGCACATATGTGGGCATATCTAATGTGAGGGGCACATAATCTGGCATAACCACTCTGAGGGAACACATATCTGGGCATATTTACTTTGAGGGGGCACATAACCGGGCATAAATACTGTGAAGGGGCACATAATCTGGCTTTACTACTGTGAGGGAACACATAATCTGGCATAACCACTCTGAGGGGGCACATATCTGGGCATATTTACTTTGAGGGGGCACATAACCGGGCATAAATACTGTGAAGGGGCACATAATCTGGCATAACCACTCTCAGGGGGCACATATCTGGGCATATCTACTTTGAGGGGGCACATAACTGGGCATAAATACTGTGAAAGGGCACATAATCTGCCATAACTACTGTGAGGGGCACATAATCTGGCATAACTACTGTGAGGGGCACATAATCTGGCGTTACTAGGTGAGGGGCACATAGTCTGGCATTACTACTGTGAGGGGGCACATAATCTGGCATTACTACTGTGAGGGGACACATAATCTGGCATTACTACTGTGAAGGGACACATAATCTGGCATAACCACTTTGAGGGGGCACATATCTGGGCATAACTACTGTAAGGGGACACATATTTGGCATAACTACTATGAGGGGGCACATATCTGGGCATAATTACTGTGACAGGAACAAAGGTGGGCATAACTACTGTGAGGGGCCACAAGGTGGGCATTAGTACTGTGTGGTTGCACTTAGGGGAAATGTCCTAGATTACCCTGCTATACATTGGCATGGCTCAGTCTTACAGGCCAGCACAGCGCCCCCTGCTGGTGATTTAACAGGGGCAGTCACCATTCCTTCCTTATGTGATTATTCTTTTTTTCTCACCACAGGGACCTTGTTCTGGATCCAGCAGACATCACGCCGATACCAGCGACACCCTGGATGAGGTAGGACCAGATTTTATTAGGACTGGGTGAGTGTAGCCATGCATTGGGCTTAGGGCTCTTTAACAGGAGCGGATCCCATGCGGGTAATCCACTGCATGAAAGACAGCTAAGCCCCGTTCCGGACAGCAGAGACACGGAGCATTAACATGATTAGTAATGCTCTGTGCCTCTCTGTGATCTTTTTACCACAAAATCACAGAGACATAAAGTTGTTACCGTGATTTTGTAGTAAAAAGATCACAGTCAATCATGTTACTGCTCCGTGTCTCTGCTGTCCAGAATGGGGCTCGGCACTCGTTCACGCAGCGGATTACCCGCACGGAAAGAGCCCTTAGTAAGAAAATCTGCCGGTTCTTTGTAAAAATGTTTGCACTGTGGCCCATTACACTATAGTTACAACACTAGTAGGGGAGGTAGTGGGGGGGGGGCTTGGAGGCAGGTTGGGGGGGCGACGGGGAGGGGGCCCCATAGATCAGTTTCGCACAGGGGCCCCATGGATTGTGTGTACGCCACTGGCCAGCAGCTTCCAATCAGATTGGATTACTAAGAGGCACGTCTCCTCACTCTGAAGCCTGATACCATATATACACAGGCATACAGTGTGGAGGACCACACCTCTGTCTTCTGTTTACACTGAGTTGGAGACAGACAAGCCCTAGCAACGGTCTTTTAAGGGAACAATGGAAAGGTACAGGGGACATTAATGAAAGCTGTTATTATAAGGTAATATCTTTTGACAATTATTGACAGACCAGTTTAGGTATACATGCCTAGCTCTAATAAACTATCAAATAAACAAAAATATATAACAGTTACATCTGGAGTGCTCTGTATCTCAGATTGGGCTAAAGGTTCACCTTCGAACTAGACAACAACATTAATCACAAAGCCAAGACAACACAGGAGTGGCTTAGGGACAACTCTGTGAATGTCCTTAAGTGGCCCAGCCAGATTCCTGACTTGAGCCCAATTGAACTTTTCAAGAGAGAAAATTGCTGTCCACCAATGGTCCCTATCCAACTTGACAAAGCCTGAGAGGATCTGCAGGGAAAAATAGCTGAAAAGTCCCAAAATCTTGGCATGCAAAGCCTTACTGAGCCAAATCTTAAAGCCTTCCTTATATAATTTCCAGGAATGATGATAGGTACCGTATGGCAAATTAATGCAAATTGCTAGGCTGCAACTGTCCATGCCATATACAGCACAGGTACATACTTAATACTTAGATACAGGTCTGGCAGGGACACACAGCATTGCAAAGCATTAAAATGCTATGAGATCCTGTCAGAGCAGCAGAGGTCAAAACAGGAAATCATGCCCACATACAGCGTGTTTCCCACATTAAGGCCTCATGCACACGACCGTTGTTGTGTTCCGTGTCTGTTGTTCCGTTTTCCGTGATTTTCTGCGGACCCATTGACTTTCAATGGGTCCGTTGAAAACTCGGATAATGCACCGTTTGTCATCCGCGTCCGTGATCCGTGTTACCAGTCCGTCCAAAAAATATGACCTGTCCTATTTTTTTCACGGACAACGGTTCGCGGACCCATTCAAGTCAATGGGTCCGTGAAAAAACACGGAGGCACACAAGATTTTCATCCGCGTTTTTTTCCTATCATTTGCAAGGCAAACTTAACTTAGATTTTTTTTCACTTTTCATGTCTGGTGATCCTCTAAAAGGAAGACACACGGAAACAAAAACGAAAACGGATCACGGAACAACGGAACAGCTTTTTGCGGATCGCAAAAAAAATGCTTTCGTGTGCATGAGGCCTAAAGGGCATCTGTCAGCACATTTGTAACTATGAAGTTGGCTGACCTGTTGTATATGCTGTTGGCAGCTGAATGCCTCTGTGTTGGTCCCATGTTCATATGTGCCCACATTGATGAGAAAAACAAAGTTTTAATATATGCAAATGAGCCTCTAGGAGCAACGGGGGCGTTACCATTACACCTAGAGGCTCTGCTCTCACTGTAACTGTCGCGCCTTCTCCACTTTGTTTGACCAGGCCAAGAAGTGAAAACATCATCACAACTTCGTGGCTCTATCAATCAAAGTGGAGAGCGTGCAGCAGTTAATTTTTCTCAGCAATGCGGGCAACTATGAACATGGGACCAACACAGATGCCTTCAGCTGCCGAGCGCACATGGAACAGGTCAGCCAGTGTCATAGGTACAAATCTTCTAACAGATGTCCTTTAGGCGTACTTGTCTCTAATTAGCCTAAATGAGGCAGCATTCCTTATCTCTTGAGGTAATTACGAATTAATCGTTACCTGGAAGACAGATTTTCACTTTTTCTCAACACTTAATTCACACTGACATGAAATCAGTCACCAGTCTCAGGACAGGCAGTATAATACTAGACTGTTATTCAAGCTAGCCTAGGATAAATGCTAATTCAACGTCTTCCCTGGCTGAGTTACTCTTTTCAGTGTGACAAGATTAAAATGACAGAATATTTGATAAGCTAAGTTTTTTTCTACATTCTGTGACGCACCTAAATGAATGGCTTTCTGATTATGCAATAAAACTACTGTCAAAAGTGACTTAGGCAATTCAAAGTTGTAAATGGCGCAATGATCATTTTCTGCAATCTCATTTCATTTCCTGAACAATTTAACTACTTACAGAGATTTTCCGGTTTCCATCATCAACCTTTAAAATGATCATTTATAAAAGTAGCTGTAATTCTGTAATGTATTTCTTTTCCCTTTATTGCTCCTATGTTCTGTTTTGTGGTCACATGACCATGTCCTTGCAGCTCTTTCCTATTTCCTGTGATGGTATGTCCATGGGCGGGGCAGTGATAGAGGCGTGTCTATGTAACTAGCGGGGTGGGAGGAGCTATAAACTATCTGGGTGTTGTTAGGGGCGGTGCAGGAGCTGTGGTAGAGAAAGGAAAAGTGCATGATGGGTTTGGTTGAATACAGCAACAGGAAGCGCTACATGTAGGGTGTAACCAGAGGGATTTGTTTACATGGTGGAAATGGGTCAAGAGAGTCCACATTGGAAAAAAAAAGCATGGGGAAGATGTACATGAGGTAAGCAACTACACGTGCATATCTGTTAAAAACCATAGCAATTCCATAAAAAAAAATTAAGGTTGGGTTCACAACATGTGGACTTTTGCATTTTTAGTGCAGTTTTTTACACTTGTGTTTTCTGTTACGTTTTTTTGCATTAATAACTCCAGCTCTAGATATAAGCTGAAAGAAGAAATGGGCCGCACAAGCATTTTTTGCTAATGCTAGGGGCCATATTTTGAGTCTCTGACATTTTATAAAGAATGCAGTATGCTGAAGCTTTTGGCATTTTTTTCTGCCATTTTGACATCGCCTTTTCTATTTGGCAAACTGTCAGAAAAAATATGGGTCCCGCAGTCATGAAGGAAGAATGTTGCTAAAATTTTTTAATAAAGACTGCATGTGTATTGAAATAGAGAGGCACTCAAACAGATGGGTACACGTGAGAGACCAAATAGGTAAATGTTGTAAAAAATATGGTGCAATTTATTCGATACAACTAAATGGCATAAAAAGATACATAAAATGGGATAATAAATAGGTAATTTCCTATGTGGGATCGTAGATGAACTGTCGCATAGGTAGAGTCCACAATGACGCAAATAAATATGTGCAGCTGGAAAATAAATAGATATAGGGATAAAGTCCCGCTATAAAGGTAAGTCCTATTATGCTCGTAAATCCTATTTGATAAAGTTCTATTTAATAAAGTTCGTAGCAATTAATCTCATAATATGACTTGTTGAGTAATCACTGTTTGGTAGTGCGCTTCCTTGTGACGTCCCACGTGTCAAAGCGCTTACCTCGGTGTAGATTAGATCAAATACAAACAGCAGAGTATAGTTGCTTGCTGATAGCATAGATCGGAGCTCCGATGAATTACTCCTAATCTCGCTAGATGAGCTGTTACCTTTCTTTCGTATGATATGTAATACAGGCTCAAAATCGCAGGCTGAAAAATCGCAATGAATCTTCGATCTTTTTATCGCGGAAGTAGGAGTTTGCCTTACTTTCGTATATTGCTGTAGATAACTTGCCGTAGGTAAATTCGATCACCAGTGAATCTTCACTCGTTTTCTCGTGCAGATATTTTCATGGATATCTCTCAACAGTGCATGGCCTTGCTTGAAGTGTTGGACTCTTTATGAATAAACCATAGATCCCAGACGCGTTTCGAAATAGATCCCTATTTCTTCCTCAGTGGGTTTATTCATGTTGAAGAGTCCAGGTCCTTATATACCTATCTGTCGATTGTTAGGGCGCATCCCATCAAATTAGGAAAAGGCGTAAGACATAGGTAAGAGATGGACTGGAAGATCTTACACAGCCCTTTTCTCTATGATGCGACATTGCGGTAGTGATGCGTCTTTGATACGTTTTTTTCGGATACACATGCGTTTTTTGGTAGATAATTGCTAAATATGATAGCAATGACAGCCAATGTTTTCAAAACAAAAGCAATTTGCGGAACGGCACGGACAGCCTTCAATATAAATGCCTATTCTTGTCCGCAAAGCGTGGACAAGAATAGGGCATGTTATATTTTTTTAGCGGGGCCACGGAACAGAGCAACGGATGCGGACAGCACACGGAGTGCTGTCCGCATCTTTTGCGGCCCCATTGAAGTGAATGGATTCGAATCTGAGCCGCCAAAACAGCGGCTCGGATGCAGACCAAAACAACGGCCATGTGCTTGAGGCCTTAAGCAGGCAAGCTGTATTTTTTACCATTTGGGGGTATGCATGACTAATTACCTTTCACTGAATCTTTTTTGGAGAGGCAAAGCGACCAGCAAATAGTGGTTCTGGCATTATAATTTTTTTCTGTTACAGTGTTCATTAGGCCAGATAATACTTTTATTGTTTAATAATTCAGACATTTTTTTGGGACACGGCAATACCAATGGTGTGGCCTGAGCAATAAGGTCCTAGGATGTCTAGAGCTGTGAAGGTGCACTATAGTATTGTCCTGACCTCCTGTGCCCGACCTCTACCTGTTTAGTGGACTGATTCTGTGCTGCCTGTCCTGACTCCTGTGTGACTTTCATACTGATCCTGTACCACATGCCCTCCTGATTGAACAAACTCTGCCTGCCCTGACTTCACCCTGTCCACTGACCTTGATCCTGTCAGTCCTTTTGGTGCCACATACCAGTGTCTTTCAACCCACCTGGGTTAGCTGTCACTAAACTGAGCTTTCTTCAAGAGGTAGCAAAGCCCCTCAATATCTTGTCTAAGTCACCCAACTTCCTTGATCTCAAACAAGCCTATTCTTTAAAGGAACCTGTCACATTGAAAATACAGTCTATACTAAAAGGCATCTATTCGTATAGAGTAGGAGTTGCAGAATAGATTGATATACAGTTTTATGGGACACGGATCAGCAAAATTAGCAATTTATTAATCTCAAAAAACATTTGCTCCTTCTGGACTTAAAATAGCGTCAAAAATAGGCGAGCGCTGGCTCAGCTATTTCTGTCAGCCCCATAGAAGTGAATAGAGAAGTGGCCCCGCTTGCACAGTGCACTTCCCATTCATTTCAATGGGACTTCCGAAAATAGCTGAATGTTCAACTCGACTATTTTTGGCACCCCCATAGTGACAAATATAAGGTGACCATGCATGCGAAGTGCACCTTCCAGTTATAGCCTGTAATATTATTACCCTCCAGAAATACATCCAGGCCCCTCTTGAATTCCTTTATTGTACTCACCATCACCACCTCCTCAGGCAGAGAGTTCCATAGTCTCACTGCTCTTACCGTAAAGAATCCTCTTCTATGTTTGTGTACAAACCTTCTTTCCTCCAGGCGCAGAGGATGTCCCCTCGTCACAGTCACAGTCCTGGGGATAAATAGATGATGGGAGAGATCTCTGTACTGCCCCCTGATATATTTATACATAGTAATTAGATCTCCCCTCAGTCGTCTTTTTTCTAACGTGAATAACCCTAATTTTGATAATCTTTCAGGGTACTGTAGTTGCCCCATTCCAGTTATTACTTTAGTTGCCCTCCTCTGGACCCTCTCCAGCTCTGCTATGTCTGCCTTGTTCACAGGAGCCCAGAACTGTACACAGTACTCCATGTGTGGTCTGACCAGTGATTTGTAAAGTAGTAGGAATATGTTCTCATCACGGGCATCTATGCCCCTTTTGATGCAACCCATTATCTTATTGGCTTTGGCAACAGCTGCCTGACACTGGTTTTTGCTGCTTAGTTTGCTGTTTATTAAAATTCCTAGATCCTTTTCCATGTCAGTGTTACCGAGTGTTTTACCATTTATTATGTACGGGTGACTTGCATTATTCCTTCCCATGTGCATAACTTTACATTTGTCAGTGTTAAACCTCATCTGCCACTTATCTGCCCAAGCCTGCAATCTATCCAGATCCCTCTCATGCTTTATTCTACTATGTCAAGTTGCATCACCTCGTGCCTACAGTAATATGACTATTCAAAAGATAAAATACGTTTTATTACCTAGTTCATGTGACTGTGGTGACAGCTCTAGTGTTGTAACTTTACAGCTATTTGCTGCTGCACTGTGTACATGCGGCCACCGAACGTATGAAAATGGACAACCGTACATAGTTGATAATATGGATACACCAGTACAAAATGTTAAACAAATGGCCAGTTACATAAAAATGATTGATTTCTGGAAACTCTTTTAAGGATTATTTGCTTGTGGGATTAAAACAGTTTTAACTACCTGAAACAGTTTCCATTGCTATTTGAGGTGAGGCCATACTCATAGCATTTAGTAGGTTCAATCATTTCAATGATTCTTGCTATGCAACTTTAAAACTGTTGTCCACCTTTGGCCAGATCCCCCATGTCACCAGACCAGTGGAGGGAAGCTTACGCTGGGTTCCAGATCCTTTAGTCCCACAATTTCACTGCTTCTTCGGTCCCCTTGATGGGGGTCACATGGCCGCTGCAGCCATGAGTATAGCCATAGCTATACATGTTGCTGTCACTTCAACATTTCTAATGCTGTCTTCAGGGGCGGACACAGGCAGCAAAGGGCCCCTGTGCAAAGGATGTACCTCCCCCCCCCCCAAAAAAAAAAACCCACACGTACAAATATAAACATATATGTGCAAATAAAAAACATTTTGTGAATATGTTTACAATATGTATATATATTCTTTTCATACTAGGTCATGCCTCTAACTCTGCCCAAAGCATAACTATACACACCCAGTCCCCTTAATGCCCCCACATAGTAATTATTCCCCCTTTGTGCCAGTACATAGTAGTTATGTCCAGATATGTGCCCCCTCACAGTAGTAATGGTCAGATATGTGCCCCCTCACAGTAGTAATGGTCAGATATGTGCCCCCTTCACAAGAAGTAAAAAAAATATACTCACCTAGTTCCTCATGATCACAGTTCAGCCGCTGGCGCTCCACAGCAGTAGCAGGATGTAGTGTCACACATTGCTCTGCTGGTCTGTGTAGGAGGAGGAGCACAGCAGATTCCCGGCCGCACCGCTCCTCCTCATACACAGACCAGCAGTGTGATGTCTGACACTACATCCTGCTACTACTGCTCCCTAGGCCTTCAGCTATCCCTCAGGACTCCCTCATACACTTGGACAATTAAAGGACTGACCTGTTCCGTGTGCACTTGGCAGCTGAAGGCATCTGTGTTGGTCCCATGTTCTTATGTGCCTGAATTGCTGAGAAAAATGATGTTTTATTATATACAAACAGGGGCGTTACCATTACACCTCTCCCTCCAGTCTTCTATACCATGCAGTTCCATGTAAATAATACCAGTCGTCTCCCACCAGTCTTCTATATGATACAGTCCCATGTAAATAACCTATCTTCCTTACAGCCTTCTATACCATGCAGTCCGATGTAAATAACTTCCCTCCTCTCCCTTCAGTCTTCTATACAATGCAGTCTCATGTAAATAACACCAGCCCTCTCCCTCTAGTCCCATGTAAATAACTTTTGTTCCTTACAGTTCTCTATAACATACAGTCCCATGTAAATAACTTAAATCCCCTCCTTCACCTTCCTCCAACACATAGTTCCATATAAATAACATCACTCCTTACCCTCCAGTTTTCTAAAATATCCAGTCCCATGTAAATAACACCAGTCATCTCCCTCCAATCTTCTATGACATACAGTCCCATGTAAAAAATATATCTTTCTTATAGTCTTCTATAACATACAGTCCTATGTAACTGACACCCCTCCCCTCCCTCCAGCCCCTCTAACATACAGTTCCAGTTAAATAACATATTTCCCTCCCACAAAGCAGGGAGGAAGTATAATGGGAAGAACCACATCTCCCAGCATTTCTCTGGCACTTACATTCATTCCATGGCATCACAGGTCTCCACTGCTGAGCGCCTCCTCTTTCTGCACTGGTCACATGACGGTGACCTCATCATAGGTCCTACCACCATTTCCACTGCTGAACAGATCACATGACTATGATGTCATCGAAGGTCCTTCAGCTATGGAGTGTAGACACAAACGGGCAGCAGATTTGCAGTAAGTGCTAATCAGGCCCCCCCAAACTCCGCCCCCTCCCGACCTCCACACCAAGGTGTCCAGGTTACCCTGTTGGCAGAGGTAGGGAATGAAAAATATGATAAGATAAAAAAATAAACACCTCTGCTGGCACTGGGAAGGGCCCCCTCCCTTGCTGGGCCCCTGTGCAGCTGAACCAGCTGCACAGGTGGTATGTCCGCCCCTGGCTGTCTTGTCTTTTAAGAGTTTCAAAGAAATTGGATACAGTCCTAAGAGACTTTAGACTGTCAAACAACTCTTCTGGCAAAAAGAACACTTTCGATTAGGGTCAAATTTATTAGTTCCTAAATCAAATCGGCCAACCGTTTTGTTTGTATTGGACCTGAAACAAATTTCAAGAAATCTGCTCATCACTAGTAGGCATGTGTCAACAACATATGGCAGAGTAACAGTCTAAACTGGATGGCCTTAGACCACTCAGTCATAACTATACGGGCTACAAAACAGATCTCACTCGTTGAGGCACTAGACCACTCATGGTGTCCTGTGGTATCTAGCACCAAGATGTTAGCAGATCCTTTAACTAAGAATGAAAACACATAAGCAAAAAATGTTCACAGCTATGCAATGGTTAAAACAGGATGCAAGAATGCAGATCCTGTTGCATCTTGTTCCTACTGGCTTCTATTGTATTAACAACAGGAAGTATTCTTAAAGGGAATGCACCACTGACATTTTTTTCTGCCAAGTAAAACCAGACACAAAAGTTTTTTTCTAATAATATTTTTATTTATTTTACTGACATATTCAGACATTATCATCACTTGTTTTCTGATTGCAGATTCATTTATTCTATTTCCTGAACATGATTATAGTGGTGGCCATCTTGCATGACTTGTTAACAGCATTTAGAGATATACTTTACAGTAGCCACCATAGGCCATAGAGACAATGGTCAGGAGTGGACCTTATTGACTTCTATTGGAGTTTTCTAGGTGTGTTCTGTGACCTTGCAGACGCCATTGTACAAGGAAAGAATAGATAAGATTTGATAATCACCTGTTGAAAATAATGGATCCTGTGTCATCTATAGATAGGTGATATCTGTCATTTTAATTGTGCCTGTGATGATAATCAGAAACCTGCAGAAAAGTGATATGTACAGACCAAGAAGGGGCACCTATTATTAGACTTAATTTTGTTTAGATATTGACAAGGAAAATCAAAAATATACACCAAAAATTTGTTAAAAATATGTTTAACATAAAACATTACTTAAACAATAGGTCATTTTCTGAAGACAAATCCCCTTTAAATAGAAGAGATAAATAGAACCTGCATCATTTTGAAAATTTGCCCAACAAACAAAAAAAGCTGTCGCTTTAAACAGGATACAAAAATATGATTTTAGCCTAGCCTTAAAGGGGTTTTCTAGCTTTACTAAAAAAAAATTTACTGGGCCCCTGAATGTGGTACACCAGAAATAATTTATCTGTTGTAACAGCGGCTGCTGTGCACCGCTGTTCCACTGCTTACCACCGTGGTCCCGGGCGCCGTGCTCAGCGGTGATCTGTAGCCAGAGCTTCCCATTCACTGCTGCAGCTCTGGGCTCTGTTTGTGTACGTGCTGTGGTTCTGAGGATCCTTTCCACAGTTCCATCTCAACCCTGGCCACAGCATGCTTGCCGCTGTTTTTTTGCAGCGCTTCCTTAAAGGGAAGAGGAGGATCGGGGGTGTTTGCCGCAGAGCGCGGCGCTGGGGGGGGGGAGCACTTAGCCTCGCCTCTGGGAGGCGATTTAGGTGATCTTGGAGGAGTTCTTAGTTTTCAAATTTAGGCGGGCACGGCACTTCAGAGGGGCGTTTCTGGGCACCGTGGACAAAGAATAACGCCCCTCTGGGCTCCTTACAGCTTCATTTGAATATCATAAAAAGCGTTTTTTTGAAGAAATGACAAGACACAGAATAAAAAGAACAAGACATATGGAAATAAGGTACTTTATTACACATGGATTCCTAAAAATTTTTTTTTGCTAATATGCTAGTGACAGATTCCCTTTAAGGGCCGGTGCGGGTCACTTCCTGGGTTTTATGGGTTAGGTCATGTGACCTCGCTGACCAATCCTAGCCCTCATCTGCATATATAAGTGGCTCATCCCCCTTCCCAGATGCCTCTGTGTCAATGTCCTTGTGCTCTGCTTAGGTTCCTGATAACCACTTGTGTTCCTGGATTCTATTACTCGTCTGATCCCTGCCAGCTTGCCTTGCCTTGCCCCGGATTGCCTGACCAGTACCTGTGTTGCCTGCCCGGACCTTTTGCCTGTCTGACTATGCCACTACCTCATCCTTTGGTCCTGCACTGTTGCTCCTGGTAACAACTCCGCCTGCCTGACATTACCTGTACTTCTGGTACCTTTCTTGGGTACTTCCTGGTCCTCCTGGACCAGCTGCCTCGTGTACCTATCCTCCTCAAGAGGTAGCGACCTGGTGTTCCCCTGGGAAAGTCTATCCCCACCATCAGGGGTATTGTGATGAATCGGGGGGTTCACTTAGACAACGACCTTAGAGTAGGTAGGACACGTGGCACAGTGGGTTCACCCCCGCTGGTTTGTGAAATCTGTTCACCTGCTCCCCGCCCCTCGGTTTCAGCCTAGAGATTCCGTTCAGTCATGCTGCTTGTCCCTGGCCTGTAAATTTCCAGATAGGGTCACATGCGGCACTGCAGCCATTCAGTGGCTTCAGCAGTGATATTCCCTTAAGCAGCACCTCACTGCTTGGGTCATGTGACACTTATGGCAGCGGCGCATGTGACCCCATCTGAAGTTTACAAACCAGGGACCAGAAGCATGACCGAACAGAGTCTATGAAACTGAGCATTGTGGAGCAGGTGAGTGGATTTTTTATTTTAGGTGGGCCACATTCCGGGGGCCTAATAAACGTAGTTGGTAAAGCTGGAAAACCCATTTAGCGCATTAGAAAGAGTGTTTAAAGGATAAATCACAACATCTACAGACATAGTGAACAATGAGTCATATAGTTTGGCAACAGAAATAATAAAATCTCTATAATACAATAGTACAATGAGAAGACAGAAAGATTATAAAATTTGCTGACTCATATTTCCTGGTTATTTCATTCTCTGCAATAATATAGTATCTGTCTACTTAAAAAAGTCTATAATATACAAACGTATTTGATGTTTTTAAAAATTCTGTTTCTTAGTGGTAAAGAGCATTTATTGTTAGAAAATGACCTATAGTTTCAAGTACTGTATTTTTCGCTTTATAAAATGCACCTGATGATGAAGTACATCTAGGTTTTTGAGGAGGAAAAGAAAAAATACTTTTCATCAGACCTAAGATCAGATTCCCATGTCAGATACCCGTATCAGACCTCAAATCAGTCCCCTATATCAGTCCTCAAATAAAACCCCCATATCAGTCCTCAAATCAGACCCCCATATCAGATCCTCAGATCAGACCTCAAATCAGACCCCTATATCAGATCCTCAAATCAGACCCCCTTTAGACCTCCATGTCAGACCCCCATATCAGACATTGGATCAGACCCCCATCAGAGCTAAAAAACAACTCTTCTGCTCCACCGCTACGGGCCCTCGCTATGTCCTGACGCTGTACGCAGTTAGGACAGTGCAGAGCAGACCCGGAGAAGACCAGGAAAGGGTGAGTACAGGCAGTGCCTGAAACGTATCACTCACAGCTCCCCGTGACTCCTGCATACCAGTGAGTGCTTCCATAAGGCCCCTTTCACAAGGGCGAGTTTTCCGCGCGGGTGCAATGTTTGAGTTGAACGCATTGCACCTGCACTGAATCCGGACCCATTCATTTCTATGGGGCTGTGCACATGAGCGTTGATTTTCATGCATCACTTGTGCGTTGCGTGAAAATCGCAGCAAGCTCTTTTGTGTGTTTTTCACGCAACGCAGGCCCCATAGAAGTGAATAGGGCTGAGTGAAAATCGCAAGCATCCGCAGCCAAGTGCGAATGCGGTGCTTTTTTCACGCACGGTTGCTAGGAGATGATCGGGATGGGGACCCGATCTTTATTATTTTCCCTTATAACATGGTTATAAGGGAAAATAATAGCATTCTGAATACAGAATGCATAGTACAATAGGGCTGGAGGGGTTAAAAAATAATTTAACTCACCTTAATCCACTTGTTCGTGCAGCCGGCATCTCTTCTGTCTTCTTCTGTGAGGAATAGGATTTTTGATGACGTCACTACGTTCATCACATGGTCCGTCACATGACCCATCACCATGGTAAAAGATCATTTGATGGACCATGTGATGAGCGCAGTGACGTCATCAAAGGTCCTATTCCTCACAGAACAAGACAGAAGAGATGCCGGTTGCGTGAACAAGTGGATTAAGGTGAGTTAAATTATTTTTAATATTTTTTTAACCCCTCTTGTACTATGCATTCTGTATTCAGAATGCTATTATTTTCCCTTATAACCATGTTATAAGGGAAAATAATACAATCTACACAACCTTGAGTTCGGGTCTGGGTACCACATTCAGTTTTTTATCACGTGCGTGCAAAGCGCATTGCACCCGCACGATAAAAACTAAACAACGGAACGCAATCGCAGTCAAAACTGACTGCAATTGGGTACCTACTCGCGCGGGTTTGCCGCAATGCATCCGGACCTTATCCGGACACGCTTGTGTGAAAGAGGCCTAATGGAAGTGCTCAGTAGTATTAAGCTTTATAAAACGCACAGACATTTCCACACACACAAACTTTTGGTGAAAAAAACTGCATCTTGTCAAGCAAAAGATACGGTAAATCTTTATGTTAGACACTAATGTGGAAACTATTAAAATTCACAGAAAAAGATGGAAAATATCCTGCTTGATATGATAACTGAATATAAGTAGGACCTGCCTGACTGAGACCACCTTGGCGCTTGTAGGCGGGCACAGATGTGTTTTGATCAAAATATATTGTCTGAGAGTCTCAGAGTGAGAGCTTAGTCCATATATAATGTTTGCATCTATAGTGCATTATTTTCTGTCATTTTCCTTTAATGTGGAAACTGCCCAAAAGAAAAACTCTTTGTTGCCCATAGCAACAAATCACGATCCAGCTTTTATTTCATAATCTGCTCCTAAAAGATGATCTGTGATTGGTTGCTATGGGCACACGATTGTATGTATTTTGGGGTCCGCAAAAAATATGGATGACGTCCGTGTGCATTCCGTATTTTGCGGAATGGAACAGCTGGCCCCTAATAAAACAGTACTATCCTTGTCTGTAATGCGAACAATAATAGGACATGTTCTATTTTTTTTTTCAAAACGGAAATACGGACTTACGGAAATGGAATGCGCACAGAGTAACGTCTGTTTTTTTTTTTGACCCATTGAAATGAATGGTTCCGTATACGGTCCACAAAAAAAAGGAAAGAAAATACGTTCCTGCGCATGAGTTCTAAGGCCTCTTGCACACGAACGTTGAGCATCCATTCCGTGCATTGGGGACAACGTCCGTGCAGTGGCCGGGACGTATCGAGACCCAACTTTCAACTTGAATAGGTCCGTGATCCATCCGCACCGCAAAAAAATAGTTTTTTTCGGTGCGGAGGCACAGACAGAAACACCACGGAAGCACTCCATAGTGCTTCCATGGGGTTCCGATCCGTGCTTCCATTCCGCATCTCCGTGATTGCAGACCCATTCAAGTGAATGGGTCCGCATCCGTGATGCGGAGTGCACACAGGCCGGTGTGCCAACGTTCGTGTGCAAGAGGCCTTACTCTTAGTGACCATCCCTAATGATCAAGCAATTGTTTTTATTTTTTCATCATTGCATTCCAAGAACCATTTGTTTGTGGGATGAGTTGAATGTATAATTTGTATGACTATTTTGGGGAAAAGGCGGGAATGCACTGCCCTGCTTATGTATTTTTTTTTTTTTTTGTCATTTCACACAAAGAGTCAGCCTATTAGGCTTCCGTAAATGGCTACAGAGTCCACTGCCATACTCTTCACCATAATGCACGGTTACTCATCAGCCACAACGGTCACTTTACCTGATTATGGAGAAGCATCAGCAGCTAGCTAGTGTGCACCAAATTATGGTGCTTCAGAAGGGGACAGGATACCAGAGCAGCCATGATATGTCCAGAAGAAGTAAGCATACATATTGAACACTTACTACCAGGTTTTCCCACAGATTACGGTTGATTGCATGGGATCCCAGTAGGGGAACACTTTGTGATTAGAGTACTGTTAAGGGCCCTTTCACACGAGCGAGTTTTCCACGCAGGTGCAATGTGTGATGTGAACGCATAGCACCCGCACTGAATCCTGACCCATTCATTTCAATAGCTCTGTGTACATGAGCGGTTTTTTTCACGCATCAGTTCTGCCTGCGTGAAAAACGCAGCATGTTCTATATTCACGCAGCCCTGGCCCCATATAAGTGAATGGGGCTTCAGTGAAAAACGCATTGCATCCTCAAGCAGGTGCAAATGCAATGCGTTTTACTGATGGTTGCTAAGAGATTTTGTTTGTAAACCTTCCGTTTTTCATCATGCGCATGAAAAACGCATCAAACGCATTGCACCCGCGCTGAAAAAACTGAACAACTGAACGCAATCGCAGACAAAACTGACTGAACTTGTTTGCAAAATGGTGCGAGTTTCACTGAACGCATCCATATCGTTTGTGTGAAAGAGGCCTAGGGCCCCTTGCAGACAAGCCTTCCTCCCGCAGCAAGTTCACAACGCAGCTCCCGGCCTGACCTCCCATGTGCTGCCGGAAGTCACGTAGCATTATATTGATTTATGATGCTATGTAACCCTTACAGTTCTGGAATGTATTGGATAACACTGGCATAATTCTGGAGAAGCTCAGCTCAGTTAGAAGAATTGGTCCACAGGACAACTATTAGTCATGTACTCCGGCAGCTTAACAAAAAACTGCCACACCGCCAAGTAGGTGATTTTACCCCCAACACTCCGCACTGACTGACTGCTACCGCCACTGCCTCCGTAAACCCCTGCACCACTACTTTCCGAGCCGGTAGGCTACTGTGAAGCGGGTGGTCTACCCCAGGCATATTTTGCTCCCGACCACCCACCCTGCTGACTCCCGGCCACGCTACCGACTTGCTGGCTCCACTGCTGCCTCGCGCGCAAGCTGCCATACTCTTCTCCCGATGATGATGAAGCCCCTTCGTCACCCGGCTCCCAATTGCAATAGGCTACATCATCGAGTACTGTCTGCACATCAATGATGTCCTCCTCAATGGTCTCTGGGCCAGGAGCCTCACCGCTTGCAATAACAGCTCCCACGCCACTCTCCTCATCACTACTTACCCACCTACCGGAGGAAGCGGTGGATGTCTCCTCCGGATCTTGGCTGGGCAGTAGCTGCTGACTGTCCTCTAGTAGCTCGTCCTCGCTGTATAGTGGAGCTGAGCCCACAGCATACAATACTTCTCTGGCTGAGGGAACAGAAAAGGACAGAGGCAGGTTGAATAAAGGTGAGGGCACAGGGCCTGCTCCCGGGCCATGCCAAATAAGCGTTGTGTCTGACGAGCCCAACGAATCTTGGCTGGGGATGTCTGATGTCATTGGCGACGAAGTCGAAGATTGAGTCAACCATTCAAGAACCGCTGGGTTGCTGGTCAAGACATGACTGCTAGCTGACACTGGGAGCTCAGGCCTCTCGAAGTGACCCCTGCTGCCACGGCCCCTTACTCTGCTGCGACCTGTGCCTGCACCAGAAACATTTAGGACTGTACCCCTCCCCTGTGCAGGGCCTGTCACTTCTCTGTCTGACATACTGTTAGATCAAATAAGTAAATAAAAAGGAAATTAATACATGGCAAAAAGGGCTGTAATTTTCTCATTTCACCACACAACGGCTAATAAGCTCCTTTCCCCCCCCCCCCCCACTAATACACGACAAAAAGGGCTTTAATTTTCTCACTTCACCACACAACAGCTACTAAGCCCCTTTTTTCCCCCTACTAATGCATGCAAAAAAAAAGGCTTTAGAACATATAACTGCGGCCAGGAACGGCAAAGAAAGTTTTTTTTTGCTACTAATACACGCTAAAAAGGGCTGTAATTTTCTCACTTCACCACACAATGGCTAATAAGCCCCCCCCCCCCCCCCCCACTAACACGCACCAAAAAGGGCTTTCATTTTCTCACTTCACCACACAACAGCTAATAAGCCCTTTTTCTTTTTCCCCACTAATGAACACCAAACAAAAGACTTTAAAACATATAACTGCGGCCGTGAACGGCAAATAAAGTTATTTTTTTTGCCACTAATACACTCCAAAAAGGGCTTTAACTTTCTCACTTCACCACACAACAGCTAATAAGCCCTTTTTCTTTTTCCACACTAATATACACCAAAAAAAGACTTTAGAACATACAAACCGGATTCCAAAAAAGTTGGGACACTATACAAATCGTGAATAAAAACTGAATGCAATGATGTGGAGGTGCCAACTTCTAATATTTTATTCAGAATAGAACATAAATCACGGAACAAAAGTTTAAACTGAAAAAATGTACCATTTTAAGGGAAAAATATGTTGAATCAGAACTTCATGGTGTCAACAAATCCCCAAAAAGTTGGGACAAGGCCATTTTCACCACTGTGTGGCATCTCCCCTTCTCCTTACAACACTCAACAGACGTCTGGGGACCCAGGAGACCAGTTTCTCAAGTTTAGAAATAGGAATGCTCTCCCATTCTTGTCTAATACAGGCCTCTAACTGTTCAATCGTCTTGGGCCTTTTTTGTTGCACCTTCCTCTTTATGATGCGCCAAATGTTCTCTATAGGTGAAAGATCTGGACTGCAGACTGGCCATTTCAGTACCCGGATCCTTCTCCTACGCAGCCATGATGTTGTGATTGATGCAGAATGTCGTCTTGCATTATCTTGTTGAAAAATGCAGGATCTTCACTGAAAGAGATGACGTCTGGATGGGAGCATATGTTGTTCTAGAACCTGAATATATTTTTCTGCATTGATGGTGCCTTTCCAGACATGCAAGCTGCCCATGCCACACGCACTCATGCGACCCCATACCATCAGAGATGCAGGCTTCTGAACTGAGCGTTGATAACAACTTGGGTTGTCCTTGTCCTCTTTGGTCCGGATGACATGGCGTCCCAGATTTCCAAAAAGAACTTCGAATCGTGACTCGTCTGACCACAGAACAGTCTTCCATTTTTCCACATTCCATTTTAAATGATCCCTGGCCCAGTGAAAACGCCTGAGCTTGTGGATCTTGCTTAGAAATGGCTTCTTCTTTGCACTGTAGAGTTTCAGCTGGCAACAGCGGATGGCACGGTGGATTGTGTTCACTGACAATGGTTTCTGGAAGTATTCCTGAGCCCTATCTGTGATTTCCTTTACAGTAGCATTCCTGTTTGTGGTGCAGTGTCGTTTAAGGGCCCAGAGATCACAGGCATCCAGTATGGTTTTACGGCCTTGACCCTTACGCACAGAGATTGTTCCAGATTCTCTGAATCTTCGGATTATGTTATGCACAGTTGATGATGATAGATGCAAAGTCTTTGCAATTTTTCGCTGGGTAACACCTTTCTGATATTGCTCCACTATCTTTCTGCGCAACATTGTGGGAATTGGTGATCCTCTACCCATCTTGGCTTCTGAGAGACACTGCCACTCTGAGAAGCTCTTTTTATACCCAATCATGTTGCCAATTGACCTAATTAGTGTTAATTGGTCTTCCAGCTCTTCGTTATGCTCAAATTTACTTTTTCCAGCCTCTTATTGCTACTTGTCCCAACTTTTTTGAGATTTGTTGACACCGTGAAATTTTGAATCAACGTATTTTTCCTTTAAAATGATACATTTACTCGGATTAAACATTTGATCGGTCATCTACGTTCTATTACAAATAAAATATTGACCTTTGCCATCTCCACATCGTTGCATTCAGTTTTTATTCACAATTTGTTTAGTGTCCCAACTTTTTTGGAATCCGGTTTGTATAACTCCGGCCGTGAACAGCAAATAATATTTTTTTTTGCCACTAATAAACGCCAAAAAGGGCTGTAATTTTCTCACTTCAACAGACAAAGGCTAATAATCTCCTTTTTTCCCCACTAATACATGACAAAAAAAGGCTTTAGAACATATATATAACTGCACCGCACAAGGGCTAATAAGACCCCAATAACGAGAACGGTTTTCTGGAATTACAGAGGTATTGCAAACTTGAAATGAGCAGCAGTATAATGGCAATTTGAATCTGCGGTCAGTGCAGCAAGGTGTAATAGGATTGTTCCTATTACTCAGGCTGTACACTTCCATATTGAACCCTGTTCTGCTTCAATACTGTAGAATAATTCCTCCCTATCCTTTCCCTACACTTCTAATGCTAAAAAAATGGCTGAATCCAAGATAGCTGAGGCTATTTATAGAGCTGTGACATCACAGGGCTGGCTAGCTGCTGATTGTCTGTATGCATGGCATTGTGGGTGATCCCTCGTTCCCAGAGTTCCTTGCTCCATGTCCTAACATGTGCAACAGCCATTTTAGTAAAAAATTTGATTCGTTACCACGAGGCATGAGGAAATTCGGATTCTGTGCGAATCTAATAATTCCTGAAATTCGGATCGAATTCCACTTCATCAGCTTTGATTCGCTCATCTCTAGTCAAGAGTAACATAGTGACCGAATTAATATGAGTTATGCCAGGAATTGTTATTAAAGAGGTTGTCCAGGGAAAATATCTTTAAATGGGTTGTGCGAGACTTTATTACTGATCGGTGGGGGTTCGACACCTGAGACCCCGTTGATCAGCTGTTTGAGAAGGCACCGATGCTCGCACCGCAGCCTTCTGGCAGCTTTCCCTAGGCTGAGTGATGACACGTCCATTGGTCACATGACCTAGGCGCAGCTTGAATTGAAGTGAATCGGGATGAGCTGTGATACCAAGCACAGCCGCTATACAATGTATGGCGCAGTACTTGGTGAGTAGATAAAAGACCTCAGCGCTACTGGCTTCTCAACCAGCTGATAAGCAGAAGTCCCAGGTGTCGGACTCCCACCAATCAAATACTGATGACCTATCCAGAGGATAGGTCATCAGTATAAACATCTTGGAAAACTCCTTTAAAACAGCTTAAGATTGTGTAAAAATATTAAAATTGCCATAGTCACTAGTGTTGAGTGAGCACCAAAGTGTTCGGGTGCTCTGGCCGAACACATCAGGATGCTCGGGTGCTCTACCGAGCACCTAAGCACATTGGAAGTCAATAGGAGAACCCAAGCATTAAACCAGGCACCCCCTGCTCTGAAGAGGAGAGGGTATCTGGTTTACAGAAAAAGGTTAGAAATTTCTGAAAACACCACCAAAATGGTTTGGAAACAGCATGGGGAGGACATCTGGATGCATCTTGGACTTCTATTACCTATGACATACAACAGACAACCACACAAAGGCTATATGCCAAAAGCTGGGTATGTGCAAGCCAACAATCTATCCATGAGACAGATACAGTCAGCATACCTTACAATGCAGCCTTGTGCACTATGAGATATTCAAAACCAGCTTTTTTTTTCCCCTCAGACAGGAATATTTACGATCTATCACTCATAAACGTTCCATCCCATCATCATTGGACTTTATTGCATACTTTCTTATCAAGTTCTATCACTCCTAAACGTTCCATCCCGTCTGAGGAAAAATGTATTTAAAAAAAATAAAAAAGACTATGAAACCAGTAGATGGCGCTGTTCATGAGTGGTGTTGATCGCAAATATTCTAATCACAAACTTTTATCGCAAATTTTCCATGCAAATGGTGTTTCAGCTGAAAAAAAAGACAGATTCAGCGAATTATGCAAATGAGTTTACATGACAAAACTGTATAGAACGGTTATTGAATATTATAAATAGGACAATCAGAAAACTTTTTGTCACCCTAATGATAATGATCTAGGTGCGCAGGTCCACCCAAGCCATCCAACAGATTGAAGGTTGGGGGTGCAATACTTGAGTTGCCCTGGGTGCTGCAGCCCACGCTACGCCACTGACTATGATCATCAAGATAGGAATACCTCTTTAAATCAAGTAGATCAAACATTGCAGCTTACTACAAGGGCAGACAGACACCACAGGACTAACACAACAAATTATTATTATTATTATTTATTATTAAAGCACCATTCATTCCATAGCGCTGTACATATGAAAAGGGGCATACATACATAATACAGACAATTGCATTAATCATAAACAAGACGAGTTACAAACTGGTACCGAAGGAGAGAGGGCCCTGCCAATCTACATGGTATGGGAAAAGGACACAGTAGGTGCGGGTGAAGTTGGTCATGGCGGTATAGAGGCAGCAGGGTCACTGGTTGTACGTTTCTTTTGAAGGATTCCACTGTAGGTGAGAGTCTAATATGTTGGGGTAGCGAGTTCCAGAGTGTGGGCGATTGTGGAAAGAGGTGATAAGTGGAGAGAAGGAGGTCTTGTGAGGATCGGAGAGTGCGTGTGGGGATGTATCAGGAAAGTAGTTCAGAGATGTAGGGAGGGGACAGGTTGTGGACGGCCTTGTATGTATTTGTTAGTACTTTGAACTGAATTCACTGGGCAATGGGGAGCCAGTGAAGGGATTGGCAGAGGGGAGAGGCAGAGAAATAACAGGGTGGGAGGTGGATTAGTCGGGCAGCAGAGTTGAGGATAGATTGGAGGGGTGCGAGAGTGCTAGATGGAAGGCCACAGAGGAGAATGTTACAGTAGTCTAGGCAGGAGATGATGAGGGCATGTACAAGCATAAGGCAAGCGACGATAGCGGAACACTTTTGAACATTTTCAATAATTGATTTATATTTATTCATTACATTTTTGGAACTGTGCAAAAATTAACTACAAGTTAACATAATAACAATAGTATAGTAACAATAGTATCACCAGTAAGCGTGGGCAAAATTGTTATTGATTTTTATTTAATCGTGTCATGCTCTGTGTGTGGCATTTTCCCTACTTTTCTGGTGATTGAAATATATGTGTGTGGCAGCTTTTAATGGCTTTTTGCATAGGGTTTTCTTTTACCCATGTATTTTTATCATATTGATCAAAAGAGGAAGTGCCATAAAAAGGGGGGTGTATGCTTTCTTATATAAAATTTCAAGCCATGCAAAAAAAGGACATAAAAACAAAAGGTGCTCAAACACACTACGTAGCGAAAGTTCAAAAACAACCCTACCAAAATGGTTGCGCAAGTCAGGCATTTTTTGGATGCCTTTTTTGGGCTCAAAGACACTATGACGTAAGGCTACTTTCACACTAGCGTTTAAGTTTTCTGGTATTGAGTTCCGTCATAGGGGCTCAATACCAGAAAAAAAACACTTCAGTTTTGTCCCCATTCATTGTCAATGGGGACAAAACTGAACAGAACGGAATGCTCCAAAAAGCATTCCCTTCTATTTAGTTGCGTTCCCAGACTGGAGAGCAAACCGCAACATGTTGTAGTTTGTCAAAAATTGTATAGTGGCTCACCTGTTTAGTGACTGGAGTAAGGTGCTCTAAGTCGTATCTGATCCACCCATTTTGGGTGATCCACCCACCCAAAATGTACAAAAAGTATTAATATAGAGACCGGCAGTCTAAATCTGAGGTCACGCAGAGGGTTGAATATGTAACTAATTTAATATCAATAATAAAAGTACATAAACACACCCATGAATCAAATACAATCCAATAAAATAAAATTAGATAGAATAAAATAAAAAAGGATACCACCCCCCCGTAATATGTAGGTATTAGTTCTGTGACATTTATACTGCAACCACCTAATAGGGAGAAAAAAAAAAACTGTTTAAAACACTATGAAGAGTATAGAAAAGGAGCACAATATTTGTGCTATTTAGCTGCCAATGTAGATGCCCTATTAGTCCACATCAAATCTGTCTCTGTATAGTCACCATGTGGTATTTATAGTATAGCCATCAGTTCAATATATAACACTGCAGGATGGGTTCTTAATGTTACTTGTAGAGCAGATATAATATTACTACAGGGTTGCAGCACAGACCAGAACTGGGCACGCAGTAAGTCCTGTATCTCAGCTCAGAATGTCTTCAAAAGGTGTACACATATAGCAACAAGTTTGTGATAGTAAGTTTCATCAATTACCTCCGTATGTTAAACGTGCTTAATCCCGGTCAATGGTGAAGTATGCTTAATCCCGGTCAATGGTAAAATATCGCTGCTCTGATCAGTGCACTAATCAAATATCACCACTTCTGCCAACCAACAGGGACAGTCAAAAATTATCTCAGCGTGTATTTTTCAATACTTCCACTGCTAAGTCCATTTGGCAGATAGAATAATAGCAGGCCTGTGCTCACCGATGTTTAACAGTGGCATCCCACTGTACAAGGGTGTGCTGGCCGCTTACCTGTTCCGGCGTCCGCCCGGAGCTTTCGCTGTTGGTGAAGGCTGGATGCTTTGCCTACAATTAGCCTCCCAAGTGTTGCATCCAGTTCGGAGTCCCACGTGTGTGTGTGTTGGCTCCGTGTATTTTTCTTGTGCGGACAGATCGTTACTTGATAATGCTAATGGAAGTGCTTCTACTTTCAATGCCCAATATATCCTTTCTCAGAGCGGGGTGTATGCGTGCTGTATCCTCTCTTTTACACCAGACGCATTTTGAAGTCCATTCCCAACTTCTTCCTCAGTGGTCACCTGTTACCCCCTGTTGCAGTCCTTTAGTACCCTCACCGGGTTGAATAGAAAAAGTGAAATGGATCCCACATTACGATATTTAATGACACCATAGAATTATTGTTGAGGTACCGTTGCGTTATAGTTGTTCACATTTTTTTTCATTAGCGGAAATATAAATATAATAGGTTGTTCCATTTCCATATACATTTATTTCTCAATAACATGGAAATATGTGAAAATATATCATATTCATTCAAAAGGGGTTTGAATATTGTGATAGAGTTCCTAGTGCGATAGAAAAAGTTTATAATTTTTTTCTTTTTTCTGTACCCCCTATTCCAAACAAATCTATATCACTTCTCATGTGTCACAGAGTTATAATGGAATAGGACTCTCGCTGGAATAGAGTAGAATAAAACGAGATAATCCATTCCTAGATTTATGATATATGAAAAATACAGAAGATATATAATACAAATACAGAAGATATATAGTAAAAATATAATAAAAATATATGATAAAAAGCATGTATAATAAAAGTATGTATAAAAATATTTATATATGGAGAAACATATAAAGAAAAATACACCAGATTATCATACTCTTTGGTTCCAAGCATCTTTGTAAACATAAAAAACATACATAATCGATATCAGAAATATTCCCGGAAAAAAGGGGGAGTGTATATCCGGAGAATGTACTATTTCTTTTTTTTATACAACTTCTTCTTTCTTAGTAGGGTATTTGGAATACTGTATAATAATAATAATAATAATCATAGTCCTAATCATAATATTGATAGAAGTATGGGGACGGGGGCCTTGCACCAAGGGGGATCGGGGTGCTGATAAGACAGCCTGACACCGGATCTCCATCGGTATCAAGGCACCCGCCCCGTGTTTACAGGAAGCCAAAAAGTTCAAGTTCAGCATTCAGGCCTTCCGGTAAAAGAGTATTAAACTCAAATATGTATTTTGACTCTAAACGGGATGTTCTCATGATGTGATTGCCTCCTCTCCATTGTAGATCCACTTTTTCGATTGCTGTAAAGATTAGGCCTTTTGGGTCTTGGTTATGATGTGTTTTAAAGTGTTTGGAAAGTGAGTGTTTTTCATAGCCTTTTCTGATATTGTTGATGTGCTCTGATATTCTCCTTTTTAAAGTTCTCTTTGTCCTGCCCACATATTGTCTTTTACAGGGATATTCTATGACGTAAATGACATTTGTACTAGTGCACGTAAGAAAATGTTTTATTTTTGGTTTTTCTGGGAAAGGAGGTTGTCTTGCAGTTACTGCATTTATCACACCTGTAAAATCAGTTTAACTTTAACCAACCGTTCATAGAGTTCGTTTGTTTTCTATATGGTTTGATGGAGGGGGCAATTTTTATACCCAAATTTGGGGCCTTCGTGTATACTATGTGGGGTTTAAGGGAAATGTATGGATTTAATGACTTATCCTTTAGAATGTGATGCCAGTGTCTTCTTATGATTTGTTAGATTTTACTTTTGTGCTGGACATTGAATGGTAAGATTATGCGGATACTATCTTCCTTTTTTATATTTTTCTTAGTTTTGACGTTTTCTGTGTCAAAGAAGTTTGTCTGTCTAAGTTCCTTGTCTTCACTAGAGAGGCTTCTATATTCTCTATAGGGTATTTCTTTGTAATGAATCGTTTCATTTGTTCAGCTTCATGTTCGAATTGCCCATTTTCCGTACAATTACTCTTTATAACTCGGAACTGGCCTGCTGGAATGTTAAGGAGCCATGTTGGTAAGTGACAACTGGAAAAAAGGATCTAACTATTTCTTGCTGTAGGTTTTTGAAAAGTGCTGCATATTAATTTGTTGTCCACTACTTTGATCAGTATGTTCAGAAATTCTATCTGGAATTTATTTACAGTAGAAGTGAAACGTAAATTGACAGAATTCTTATTGATTTCCTCCAGAAATGATTTGAGTTCTACATCACCTTTCTTCTAAATAAAGACAATGTCATTAATATACCGATGCCATAGTACCAGGTTCGTCCCCAGACTGGAATGGATATTGTGATCTTCCCACACAGCCATAAATAAGTTTGCATAGCTGGGGGCGATCCTGGTACCCATGGCAGTGCCTCTAGTTTGTAGGAAAAATTGGGACTCAAAATAAAAATAATTGTGTGTCAGGATGTGGTCAATCTCCTTTGCCAAATAGTCAATCTGTTCTATTTGAAAGAGGCCACTCTTTTCCAGTTGTGACCTCACAGCATTAATTCCTTGTTCATGTTCAATTACTGTGTATAATGACTGCACATCTAAAGTTCCTAGGGTCCAATCCGATTAGAATTCCAAATTTTCTATAATTTTTATAATTTGTGTAGTGTCTTTTATGTAAGATTTTGTGTTTCTAACTACCGGCTAAAGTAATTTATCTATATATTGTGAGATATTTAATGTAAATGAACTGATCCCAGAGATTATTGGACGTCCAGACGGACTATTAAGGTTTTTATGTATTTTGGGTAAGCAGTAGAAGACCGGTAACCTCTCTTGTGTATTTAAAATAAATTTTGCTACTTGTTCTGATAGAATCTCTTTTTCCATGCCTTTCTGACATAGACTCATGAATAGGGATGAGCGAACCCGAACTGTATAGTTCGGGTTCGTACCGAATTTTGGGGTGTCCGTGACACGGACCCGAACCCGAACATTTTCGTAAAAGTCCGGGTTCGGGTTCGGTGTTCGGCGCTTTCTTGGCGCTTTTTGAAAGGCTGCAAAGCAGCCAATCAACAAGCGTCATACTACTTGCCCCAAGAGGCCATCACAGCCTTGCCTACTATTGGCATGGCTGTGATTGGCCAGTGCAGCATGTGACCCAGCCTCTATATAAGCTTGGGTCACGTAGCGCTGCACGTCACTCTGCTGATTCAAGCATAGGGAGAGGTTGCTGCTGCGACGTTAGGGCGAGATTAGGCAGATTAACTCCTCCAAAAGACTTCATTCTGTGATCGATCTCCAGCTGTGGATCATTGAAGTGCTAATATCGAATTGCTCACTTTTTTTAGGCTGCCCAGAGCGTTTTTATTTCACTTTTTTCTGGGGTGATCGGCGGCCATCTTGTGGCTTGTGGTGCGCCAGCACAAGCTACCACCAAGTGCCTTTAACCATCAATAGTGTGGTTATTTTTTGCTATATCCTACATCAGCTGCAGGCTGAGCCTGTGTCACCGAAGTGCATTTAACCATCAACAGTGTGGTTATTTTTTGGCCATATACTACATCAGGTGCAGGCTGAGCCTGTGTCACCCAAGTGCATTTAACCATCAACAGTGTGGTTATTTTTTGGCCATATACTACATCAGGTGCAGGCTGAGCCTGTGTCACCCAAGTGCATTTAACTATCAACAGTGTGGTTAATTTTTGGCCATATACTACATCAGGTGCAGGCTGAGCCTGTGTCACCCAAGTGCATTTAACCATCAACAGTGTGGTTAATTTTTGGCCATATACTACATCAGGTGCAGGCTGAGCCTGTGTCACCCAAGTGCATTTAACCATCAATAGTGTGGTTATTTTTTGGCCATATACTACATCAGGGGCAAGTTGAGCCTGTCACCCAGCGCCTAAAAAATAGACCTGACATTTATATTCCTCCAAATCAGTACTGTTTTAGCTGGTCAAGTTATTTGTAGTGACCGTAAAAGCACAGTTTTTGTTCTGGGTTGAAAAACTATTCCCAAATTTGCCATTCTCAAAATAAGTAGTTTATGCTATATCAGGCCTACTTTAAATCTATCCCAAAAAGGATATCTTAGATTCAAGGTGCTGATAGTGTCATTCAGAAAAACTTAACACACACGCTACCGTGCAGATACAAGTCTAATTCTGTGATTAAACGTATACCTGTCACACAGCGCAAAAAAAATAGGCCTCACATTTCTATTTAACCAAATCTGTACTGTTTTAGCTGGTCAAATTATTTGTAGTGACCGTAAAAGCACAGTTTTTGTTCTGGGTTGAAAAACTATTCCCAAATTTGCCATTCTCAAAATAAGTAGTTTATGCTATATCAGGCCTACTTTAAATCTATCCCAAAAAGGATATCTTAGATTCAAGGTGCTGATAGTGTCATTCAGAAAAACTTAACACACACGCTACCGTGCAGATACAAGTCTAATTCTGTGATTAAACGTATACCTGTCACAAAGCGCAAAAAAAATAGGCCTCACATTTCTATTTAACCAAATCTGTACTGTTTTAGCTGGTCAAATTATTTGTAGTGACCGTAAAAGCACAGTTTTTGTTCTGGGTTAAAAAACTATTCCCAATTTTGTGATTCTCAAAATAAGTAGTTTCTGCTATATCAGGCCTACTTTAAATCTATCCCAAAAAGGATATCTTAGATTCAAGGTGCTGATAGTGTCATTCACAAAAACTTAACACACACGCTACCGTGCAGATACAAGTCTAATTCTGTGATTAAACGTATACCTGTCACACAGCGCGAAAAAAATAGGCCTCACATTTCTATTCAACCAAATCTGTACTGTTTTAGCTGGTCAAATTATTTGTAGTGACCGTAAAAGCACAGTTTTTGTTCTGGGTTGAAAAACTATTCCCAAATTTGCCATTCTCAAAATAAGTAGTTTATGCTATATCAGGCCTACTTTAAATCTATCCCAAAAAGGATATCTTAGATTCAAGGTGCTGATAGTGTCATTCAGAAAAACTTAACACACATGCTACCGTGCAGATACAAGTCTAATTCTGTGATTAAACGTATACCTGTCACACAGCGCAAAAAAAATAGGCCTCACATTTCTATTCAACCAAATCTGTACTGTTTTAGCTGGTCAAATTATTTGTAGTGACCGTAAAAGCACAGTTTTTGTTCTGGGTTGAAAAACTATTCCCAAATTTGCCATTCTCAAAATAAATAGTTTCTGCTATATCAGGCCTACTTTAAATCTATCCCAAAAAGGATATCTTAGATTCAAGGTGCTGATAGTGTCATTCAGAAAAACTTAACACACACGCTACCGTGCAGATACAAGTCTAATTCTGTGATTAAACGTATACCTGTCACACAGCACGAAAAAAATAGGCCTCACATTTCTATTCAACCAAATCTGTACTGTTTTAGCTGGTCAAATTATTTGTAGTGACCGTAAAAGCACAGTTTTTGTTCTGGGTTGAAAAACTATTCCCAAATTTGCCATTTTCAAAATTGTGGTGAACGGGAACAATGAGGAAAACATCTAATAAGGAACGCGGACGCGGACGTGGACATGGTCGTGGTGGTGTTAGTGGACCCTCTGGTGCTGGGAGAGGACGTGGCCGTTCTGCCACAGCCACACGTCCTAGTGAACCAACTACCTCAGGTCCCAGTAGCCAGCAGAATTTACAGCGATATTTGGTGGGGCCCAATGCCGTTCTAAGTATGGTAAGGCCTGAGCAGATACAGGCATTAGTCAATTGGGTGGCCGACAGTGCATCCAGCACGTTCACATTATCTCCCACCCAGTCTTCTGCAGAAAGCGCACAGATGGCGCATGAAAACCAAGCCCATCAGTCTGTCACATCACCCCCATGCATATCAGGGAAACTGTCTGAGCCTCAAGTTATGCAGCAGTCTCTTATGCTGTTTGAAGACTCTGCTGCCAGGGTTTCCCAAGGGCATCCACCTAGCCCTTCCCCAGGGGTGGAAGAGATAGAATGCACTAACGCACAACCACTTATGTTTCCTGATGATGAGGACATGGGAATACCACCTCAGCACGTCTCTGATGATGACGAAACACAGGTGCCAACTGCTGCGTCTTTCTGCAGTGTGCAGACTGAACAGGAGGTCAGGGATCAAGACTGGGTGGAAGACGATGCAGGGGACGATGAGGTCCTAGACCCCACATGGAATGAAGGTCGTGCCACTGACTTTCACAGTTCGGAGGAAGAGGCAGTGGTGAGACCGAGCCAACAGCGTAGCAAAAGAGGGAGCAGTGGGCAAAATCAGAACACCGCTGTCAAGAGACTCCGCCTGCTACTGACCGCCGCCATCTGGGACCGAGCACCCCAAAGGCAGCTTCAAGGAGTTCCCTGGCATGGCACTTCTTTAAACAATGTGCTGACGACAAGACCCGAGTGGTTTGCACGCTGTGCCATCAGAGCCTGAAGCGAGGCATTAACGTTCTGAACCTTAGCACAACCTGCATGACCAGGCACCTGCATGCAAAGCATGAACTGCAGTGGAGTAAACACCTTAAAAACAAAGAAGTCACTCAGGCTCCCCCTGCTACCTCTTCTGCTGCTGCCACCTCGGCCTCTTCTGCTGCTGCCGCCGCCTCGGTCTCTTCCTCCGCCTCTGGAGGAACGTTGGCACCTGCCGCCCAGCAAACATGGGATGTACCACCAACACCACCACCTGCGTCACCAAGCATCTCAACCATGTCACACGGCAGCGTTCAGCTCTCCATCTCACAAACATTTGAGAGAAAGCGTAAATTCCCACCTAGCCACCCTCGATCCCTGGCCCTGAATGCCAGCATTTCTAAACTACTGGCCTATGAAATGCTGTCATTTAGGCTGGTGGACACAGACAGCTTCAAACAGCTCATGTCGCTTGCTGTCCCACAGTATGTTGTTCCCAGCCGCCACTACTTCTCCAAGAGAGCCGTGCCTTCCCTGCACAACCAAGTGTCCGCTAAAATCAAGTGTGCACTGCGCAGCGCCATCTGTGGCAAGGTCCACCTAACCACAGATACGTGGACCAGTAAGCACGGCCAGGGACGCTATATCTCCCTAACTGCACACTGGGTAAATGTAGTGGCGGCTGGGCCCCAGGCGGAGAGCTGTTTGGCGCACGTCCTTCCGCCGCCAAGGATCGCAGGGCAACATTCTTTGCCTCCTGTCTCCTCCTCCTCCTACTCAGCTTCCTCCTCCTCTTCTTCCACCTGCTCATTCAGTCAGCCACACACCTTCACCACCAACTTCAGCACAGCCCGGGGTAAACGTCAGCAGGCCGTTCTGAAACTCATATGTTTGGGGGACAGGCCCCACACCGCACAGGAGTTGTGGCGGGGTATAGAACAACAGACCGACGAGTGGTTGCTGCCGGTGAGCCTCAAGCCCGGCCTGGTGGTGTGCGATAATGGGCGAAATCTCGTTGCAGCTCTGGGACTAGCCGGTTTGACGCACATCCCTTGCCTGGCGCATGTGCTGAATTTGGTAGTGCAGAAGTTCATTTGCAACTACCCTGACATGTCAGAGCTGCTGCATAAAGTGCGGGCCGTCTGTTCGCGCTTCCGGCGTTCACACCCTGCTGCTGCACGCCTGTCTGCGCTACAGCGTAACTTCGGCCTTCCCGCTCACCGCCTCATATGCGATGTGCCCACCAGGTGGAACTCCACCTTGCACATGCTGGACAGACTGTGCGAGCAGCAGCAGGCCATAGTGGAGTTTCAGCTGCTGCACGCACGGGTCAGTCGCACTGCGGATCAGACACACTTCACCACCAATGACTGGGCCTCCATGCGAGACATGTGTGCCCTGTTGCGCTGTTTCGAGTACTCCACCAACATGGCCAGTGGCGATGACGCCGTTATCAGCGTTACAATACCACTTCTATGTCTCCTTGAGAAAACACTTAGGGCGATGATGGAAGAGGAGGTGGCCCAGGAGGAAGAGGAGGAAGAGGGGTCATTTTTAGCACTTTCAGGCCAGTCTCTTTGAAGTGACTCAGAGGGAGGTTTTTTGCAACACCAGAGGCCAGGTACAAATGTGGCCAGACAGGGCCCACTACTGGAGGACGAGGAGGACGAGGATGAGGAGGAGGTGGAGGAGGATGAGGATGAAGCATGTTCACAGCGGGGTGGCACCCAAAGCAGCTCGGGCCTATCACTGGTGCGTGGCTGGGGGGAAACACAGGACGATGACGATACGCCTCCCACAGAGGACAGCTTGTCCTTACCTCTGGGCAGCCTGGCACACATGAGCGACTACATGCTGCAGTGCCTGCGCAACGACAGCAGAGTTGCCCACATTTTAACGTGTGCGGACTACTGGGTTGCCACCCTGCTGGATCCCCGGTACAAAGACAATGTGCCCACCTTACTTCCTACACTGGAGCGTGATAGGAAGATGCGCGAGTACAAGCGCACGTTGGTAGACGCGCTACTGAGAGCATTCCCAAATGTCACAGGAGAACCAGTGGAAGCCCAAGGCGAAGGCAGAGGAGGAGCAAGAGGTCGCCAACGCAGCTGTGTCACGGCCAGCTCCTCTGAGGGCAGGGTTAGCATGGCAGAGATGTGGAAAAGTTTTGTCACCACGCCACAGCTAAGTGCACCACCACCTGATACGGAACGTGTTAGCAGGAGGCAACATTTCACTAACATGGTGGAACAGTACCTGTGCACACCCCTCCACGTACTGACTGATGGTTCGGCCCCATTCAACTTCTGGGTCTCCAAATTGTCCACGTGGCCAGAGCTAGCCTTTTATGCCTTGGAGGTGCTGGCCTGCCCGGCAGCCAGCGTTTTGTCTGAACGTGTATTCAGCACGGCAGGGGGCGTCATTACAGACAAACGCAGCCGCCTGTCTACAGCCAATGTGGACAAGCTGACGTTCATAAAAATGAATCAGGCATGGATCCCACAGGACCTGTCCATCCCTTGTGCAGATTAGACATTAATTACCTCCCCTTAACAATATATTATTGTACTTCAGGGCACTTCCTCATTCAATCCTATTTTTATTTTCATTTTACCATTATATTGCGGGGCAATCCAAAGTTGAATGAACCTCTCCTCTGTCTGGGTGCCGGGGCCTAAATATGTGACAGTGGCCTGTTCCAGTGGTGGGTGACGTGAAGCCTGATTCTCTGCTATGACATGAAGACTGATTCTGTGCTGACATGAAGCCTGAATCTCTGTTACGGGACCTCTCTCCTCTGCCTGGGTGCCTGGGCCTAAATATGTGACAGTGGCCTGTTCCAGTGGTGGGTGACGTGAAGCCTGATTCTCTGCTATGACATGAAGACTGATTCTGTGCTGACATGAAGCCTGAATCTCTGTTACGGGACCTCTCTCCTCTGTCTGGGTGCCGGGGCCTAAATATGTGACAGTGGCCTGTTCCAGTGGTGGGTGACGTGAAGCCTGATTCTCTGCTATGACATGAAGACTGATTCTGTGCTGACATGAAGCCAGATTCTCTGTTACGGGACCTCTCTCCTCTGTCTGGGTGCCGGGGCCTAAATATGTGACAGTGGCCTGTTCCAGTGGTGGGTGACGTGAAGCCTGATTCTCTGCTATGACATGAAGACTGATTCTCTGCTGACATGAAGCCAGATTCTCTGCTATGGCATGAAGAGACTGATTCTCTGCTGACATGAAGCCAGATTCTCTGCTATGGCATGAAGAGACTGATTCTCTGCTGACGTGAAGCCCGATTCTCTGCTATGGGACCTCTGTCCAATTGATATTGGTTAATTATTTTTTATTTATTTTTTAATTCATTTCCCTATCCACATTTGTTTGCAGTGGATTTACCTACATGTTGCTGCCTTTTGCAGCCCTCTAGCTCTTTTCTGGGTTGTTTTACAGCCTTTTTAGTGCTGAAAAGTTCGGGTCCCCATTGACTTCAATGGGGTTCGGGTTCGGGACGAAGTTCGGGTTGGGTTCGGATCCCGAACCCGAACATTTCCGGGAAGTTCGGCCGAACTTCTCGAACCCGAACATCCAGGTGTTCGCTCAACTCTACTCATGAATGGTTGTTTGAAGTCATTAGTGGGATCTTTTAATAGTTATTTATATGTACTTTTATCTGAGAGTTGTCTTTCACACTCTTGATTGTATTTATCAGTTTCTAAAATAACTATTGCCCCCCCCCTTATCGGCTGGCCTAATAGTTTTTGCAGTTGTTTAATAGCTTGAATTTCATGATTTGAGAGATTATTTTTTATATTGTGTTTACCCATTCGTCTTAGGTCAGTCTCAACGCATTTGCGGAAGGTGGCAATCTCCTGGGTTATTTCTTGTCTCAGAAAGGCTTTAGATTTTGGTTTAAGATTCGTGTGTAGAGATCTATCTCCTTCATTTAAATCTGTAGTCTGTCTGATGGGATTTTTTAGGAGATATTTTTTCCAACACAGATTCCTAACAAATTTTTCTATCCCTATAAAAGTGTTGAATTTGCTCATCTTAGTTGTAAGTGCGAATTTTAATCCTTTGTTTAAAAGTTTAATTTGGGGTTCTGTTAAAGTGACTGAACTTAAATTAATTATGGCATCCTGTGGATTTTCTGTATTCATCTCCTGTTGTGCCTTCTCGATTTCCTCTGTCCTCTTCGGGTCTTTCTTTTAGTGGGTCTTGGCTTTGTTGTCTGTAATATTGTCTCCATGGGGTTTCCTGTAGGTGGTCGGATTTGTAATGTGGACGTGAGGTCCATGTTTGTATACGTTTGTGGTTGTGATAATTTCTGTATTCCCAGTCCTGATGTGTGTGCCTGTTTCTCAGGTTGTACTGGTAAAGGGTCGGTGAAGGTGAATGTGGTTCTTGATTTGGGGATTGGTGAGGTGTTTTGTGGTGGGGCGGTGTATGGTCTAAAAAATGCTCATCCCTAAGTGTTTCAAATCTTCCCCATACTTCTATCAATATTATGATTATGACTATAATTATGGTTCAATCTTTGTTTATTGAAACAATGGCATAATAAAGTTTACAACATAGCCTGAAAGGTTTCACATTTTGTCAATGAGAATCAGTGAGATGACGGATAAATGACATAATATCGTAACAATTAATAGGTTGGTGGACTAACACAGGGGACAAGACATACACAATAGGCTTGTACGTTTACCAGCTGTATGAAACCAGGGATAACAAATACACAAAGACAGAGGGGGGGGGGGGGGAGACAGACAGGGGGCAAGGGAGGGAAGTCTGGATTCAGTAACAAGCAAATTGTATGAGTAGCTTAGTGCTATTCAATTTACCACCTGTATGGAACTAGGGATAGCAGACTCACAAAATCAGAGAGGGGGGGGGGGGGGAGACCAGAGAACCAGAGATGAGGAGGCTGAGGATGTTCTGTACTACCAAGTAACCATGATATCACAGTTCAGGAGCTGTGGGTCTCAGTACTACCAGTAGCCAACCAGTTTGCAAAACGGGATGAGTTCCGAAATTGAAACCATGGCTCCCAAGAGCGTGAGAAAATCTGTACCCGGTTATGGGATTCTGACCCAAGCTCCTCCATAATGACTATAATTATTATTATCATACAGTATTCCAAATACCCTACTAAGAAAGAAGAAGTGATATAAATCAAGAAATATAACATTCTCCGGATATACACTCCCCCTTTTTTCCGGGAATATTTCTTATATCGATTATGTATGTTTTATATGTTTACAAAGATGCCTTGGAACCAATGAGTATGATAATCTGGTGTATTTTTCTTTATATGTTTCTTTATATGTTTCTCCATATATAAATTTTTTTATACATAAATTTTTTTATACATGCTTTTTATCATATATTTTTATTATATATCTTCTGTATTTTTATTATATATCTTCTGTATTTTTCATATATCATAAATCTAGGAATGGATTATCTCATTTTATTTTACTCTATTCCAGTGAGAATCGTATTCCATTATAACTCTGTGACACATGAGAAGTGATATAGATTTATTTGGAATAGGGGGTACAGAAAAAAGAAAAAAATGAAAAACGTTTTCTATCGCACTAGGAACTCTATCACAATATTCAAACCCCTTTTGAATGAATATGATATATTTTCACATATCTCCATGTTATTGTGAAATAAATGTATATGGGAATGAAGCAACCCATTAGATTTATATTTCCGTTAATGGAAAAAATGTGAACAACTATAACGCAACGGTACCTCAACAATAATTCTATGGTGTCATTAAATGTCGGAATGTGGGATCCATTTCACTTTTTCTATTCAACCCGGTGAGGGTATGAAAGGACTGCAACAGGGGGTAACGGGGGACCACTTGGAAGAAGTCGAGAATGGACTTCCAAACGCGTCTGGTGTAAAAGAGAGGATACAGCACCCATATACCCCGCTCTGAGAAAGAATATATTGGGCATTGAAAGTGGAAGCGCTTCCATTAGTATTATCAAGTAATGATCTGTCCGCACAAGCAAAATAAGGGAGCCGACACACACACGTGGGACTCCGAACTGGAGGCAACACGTGGGAGGCTAATTGCAGGCAAAGCATCCAGCCTTCACCAACAGCGAGAGCTCCGGGCGGACGCCGGGACAGGTAAGTGGCCAGCACACCCGTGTACGGTGGGATGGCACTGTTAAACATTGGTGAGCACAGGCCTGGTATTATTCTATCTGCCAAATGGACTTAGCAGTGGAAGTATTGAAAAATACATGCTGAGATCATTTTTAACTGTCCCTTTTGGTCGGGAGATTAAGCACGTTAACATACAGAGATAATTGATGGAAATTACACTTGTGGCTATATGTGTACACTTTTTGAAGTCATTCTGAGCGAGCTGAGATACAGGACTCACTGCGTGCCCAGTTCTGGTCTGTGCTGCCACCCTGTGGTAATATTATATCTGCCCTACAAGTAACATTAAGAACCAATCCTGCAGTGTTATATATTGAACTGATGGCTATACTATAAATACCACATGGTGACTATACAGAGACAAATTTGATGTGGACTAATAGTGCATCTACATTGGCAGCTAAATAGCACAAATATTGTGCTCCTTTTCTATACTCTTCATAGTGTTTTAAACAGTGATTATTATTTTCTCCCTATTAGGTGATTGTAAATGTCACAGAACTGATACCTACATATTACAGGGGGGTGTCCTTTTTTATTTTATTCTATCTCATTTTGTTTTATTGGATTGTATTTGATTCATGAGTGTGTTTAAATTTTCAATGTGCTGTCCGCATCCGAGGATCCGCATCCGTGCTTACGTTTCCGCAAAAAAATATGGCCTTAGTCTTAGGTACGTGGGCATGCAATCGTCTACCATTCTGAATACAGAATGCATAGTAAAATAGCGCTGGAGGGGTTAAAAAAATAATAATTAAACACACCTTAATCCACTTGATCGCGGAGCCGGCATCTCCTTCTGTCTTCATCTTAGCTGTGGGGAGCAACAGGACATGTGGTGACGTCACTCCGGTCATCACATGATCCATCACATGATCTTTTACCATGGTGATGGATCATGTGATGGACCATGTGATGACCGGAGTGACGTCACCACAGGTCCTGTTGCTCCACACAGCTAAGATGAAGACAGAAGGAGATGTCGGCTCCGCGATCAAGTGGATTAAGGTGTGTTTTTTTTTTTAACCCCTCCAGCGCTATTTTACTATGCATTCTGTATACAGAATGCTATTATTTTCCCTTATAACCATGTTATAAGGGAAAATAATAACCCCATTCACTTCTATGGGGCCTGCGTTGCGTGACAAACGCAGAATATAAAGCATGCTGCGATTTTCACGCAACGCACAAGTGATGCGTAAAAATCACCGCTCATGTGAACAGCCCCATAGAAATGAATGGGTCGGTATTCAGTGCGGGTGCAATGTGTTCAACTCACGCATCGCATCCGCGCGTAATACTCGCCCGTGTGAAAGGGGCCTTAGGGCTGCACTTAATTCGAATCTCCTCCATTGTTTAAGAATGCCTTCACACTGTGAGGCCTCATGCACACGACCGTTGTTTTATTCCGTGTCCGTTGTTCAGTTTTTTCGTGATTTTCTGCGGACCCATTGACTTTCAATGGGTCCTTTGAAAACTCGGCTAATGCACCATTTGTCATCCGCGTCCGTGATCCGTGGTTCCAGTCCGTCAAAAAAATATAACCTGTCCTATTTTTTTCATGGAAAACGGTTTGCGGACCCATTCAAGTCAAGGGGACCGTGAAAAAACGCGGAGGCACACAAGATTGTCATCCGCGTCGCAAGTCCGCGTCCGTTTTTTTCCTATCATTTGCATGGCAAACTTGACTTAGACTTTTTTTTACTTTCCTTTATGTCTGGTGGTCCTCCAAAAATAAAGGAAGACACACGGAAACAAAAATGGAAACGGATCACGGAACAACGGAACCCCATTTTGCGGAATGGAACACAACGGTCGTGTGCATGAGGCCTGAGGATGTTGTAGAATAGTGTGAGTGCACCCTTAGGCCCCTTTCACACGAGCGAGTTTTCCACGTGGGTGCAATGCAAGACGTGAATGCACAGCACCCACACTGAATCCTGACCCATTCATTACAATGGGTCTGTGTACATGAGCGTTTTTTTCACGCATCAGGTCTGCGTTCTGTGAAAAACTCAGCATGTTCTATATTCTGCGTTTTTAACGCAGCATTGGCCCCATAGAAGTGAATGGGCTTCAGTGAAAAACGCATTGCATCCGCAAGCAAGTGCGGATGCAATGCGTTTTTCACTGATGGTTGCTAAGAGATGTTGTTTGTAAACCTTCTGTTTTTTATCACGCTCGTGAAAAACGCATCAAAACGCATTGCACCCGCACGGAAAAACTGAACTGAATGCAATCGCAGACAAAACTGACTGAACTTGCTTGCAAAATGATGCGAGTTTTACTAAACGCACCCTGAGCGCATCCAGAGCCAATCCGTCACGCTCGTGTGCATGAGCCCTTAAGGTCCAACATCCTATGCTGATATATATATATATATATATATATATATATTGTAGGAAGGAACAAGGCGTTGTCATTGATGGGCGGTATGTGTCACTGAGGTTCCTGGCCTCGGTGAGGTAGGAGCCGTTTATTTCCCTGAAATGTCATAACTGCAGTCTGACACTTCAGCTGGTTAGTATGGCTGTAAAGCTGATCGGGGACGGCTCTTACTGGGAGTAGCCAAAGTGCTGGGTGGGTGGCTCTCCCCACGTTCCAGGCCGGGTCTTGGGAGGCTTATAAAAAGCAGTCAACACTGTAAGATGGTGTGGATTATCCTCCATCTCACAGTGAAACTGTGGAGTCTCTGTGTTTTGGGATCTGAAGATATGTGCCGTGCAAAAGGGCTGAGAGCCGCATGGTGGTGTCACCGCGGGTTCTGTGAGAAGGTCTGGCAGACGTTCTTCTCTACCTCTTGTATGATGTTCTTTGTTTTGGTTTCACTTTGTCATCGCCTTTCCTTCTGCCAGGTGTCACTTATTTAGACTAATCGTCTTCCTTTATATTCCCTCCCATACTGCCTCACTTTGCGGTTTATACTACTTCCTGGATGAAGTGTTCACTGCTGGAGGCTGCTGCTGTTTGCTCAGATAAGTCTTTTCCTTTATTGTGTTTCCTTGCTGGCTTGATTCTAGGTGACCCTGACTCCATCCGTATTAAGTGCAGGGAGCCGGTGGTCGTGTCCCCTCACTATTATAGGGTTTTCAGGTGTCACACAGTCTTAGGTACGTGGGCATGCAATCGTCTACCATTGATACCCTTGCATGTGCATAGCAGTCAGGGAGAGCTCTTAGGGTTTTAAAGGGCTCGCCTATATGCTCCTTAGTTTGGGATCAAGCCAGTCGGTCGTTTATTTATACATTCCAGCTATCTGCAACTTCATCCATGACATTTTAAACCGCCATAACCGTCTTAAGCATGGATCCATTTTCAGCCTTGATTGACCGCATGCAAGGTCTTTCGCTGTAGGTATAAGATCTCTGTAAAACTGTGTCCCAGTTTCAGGTGACCGGTTCTGCTGGCGTTCATGGAGTTTGTTCCGAGCCTAAGATCTCGCTTCCGGATATGTTCTCCGGGGGTAATGAGAATTTTGTTAGCTTTAGAGAGGCTTGCAAACTCCATTTTCGCCTACTTCCCCATTCCTCTGGTGATGAGGAGCAGAGGGTGGGGATCATCATCTCGCTGCTCAGGGATAACGCTCAGTCTTGGGCCTTTTCGCTGCCGGTGGGGGCACAGCCCCTCCGATCAGTGGATTAATTTTTTGTAGCCCTGGGGCAGATCCTATTGCTCTGGCTAAATCTAAACTGCGTCTTTTATGCCAGGGTAAACAGTCCGCAGAGATATATTGTTCTGAATTTCGGAGATGGGCAGCTGATACTGGTTGGAATGATGCTGCACTCCGAAGTCAATTTTGCCATGGTCTTTCGGAAAGATTTAAAGATGCATTAACTTTTCATGAGAGACAAGCGTCGTTTGAGTCTGCCTGTTCGTATTGACTCGTATTGACAGGCGTCTTAGAGTGAGAAGAGGAGACTACTCTTTCCTGTCATACTAAGCCCAAGGACAGTGGGGCATGTATCATTCAGTGCGCAGGGGTCTCAGTCTGTCTCAATCCCCTCTGAGGAGGAGGCCATGCAGCTGGGTTTGCTTGCCTCTGATAGTAGAGGATTCAGTTCTCAGAGGAGGGTTTGTTTCTGTTGTGGGGGTATAAATCATTTGGCTAATGTTTGCCCCTCTAGGAGATTCATGGAGTTTTCTGAAGGTAATAAAAAAAAAAAAAAAGAAACCCTCTAAAAACTTTCCATTTGCTACTATTGGCAAGGTTGTTGTGTAAATTGAAGGTTTGCCGTTTGCTTGTAGTTTCCGTTTTCTCCTACCTGCCAGGGTGGTGCTAGACAGCAAGAACATTGTTTATGAGATTTTTGTAGATAGTGGAGCAGCTGTCAATCTCATTGATAATCAATTTGCAACAATGCATGGTTTCCAGGTGTGCACTTTGGAAAAGGATATACCTGTTTTTGCTATCGATTCCGCTCCACTTTCTCAAAGATCGTTAAAGGGCATAGTTCACAATATCCGTTTGATTGTGGGTGACGCTCATGTTGAGGATATGTCATGTTTCGTCTTAAGCGGATTACCTACTCCTCTAGTGTTGGGGCTACCCTTGCTCACTAAACATAACCCCACCATTGATTGGCAAGGAAGGCAAATTAATGGTTTGAGTGAGTTTTGCAGCGTCTCTTTCAGAGGTTTCTACCAAGACTGTGCCATCTTTTCTCTCTGAATTTTCTGATGTGTTTTCCGAGAGTGGTGTCCAGGAGTTGCCCCCTCACCGGGAGTACGACTGCCCTAATAATCTCATCCCAGGCGCCAAGCTGCCAAAATGACGATTATACAATCTCTCCCAACCTGAAAGAGTCGGTATGCGTACTTATATCTCTGAGAGCCTGAGAAAGGGACACATCCGACCCTCGAAGTCACCTGTTGCCACTGTTTTTTTTTGTTAAGAAAAAAGATGCTTCTTTAAGACCTTGTTTGGATCCCGGACCTGTTTAACCAGATTGTTGGGGCTAAAGTTTTTTCTAAGTTGGATTTAAGAGGGGCATACAACCTAGTCAGGGTCAGGGAAGGGGACGAATGGAAGACAGCCTTCAATACCCCTGAGGGTCATTTCGAGAATTTGGTTATGCCCTTTGGTTTGATGAATGCTCAGGCCGTCTTCCAACATTTTGTGAACAGCATTTTTTATCATTTAATGGGGAAATTTGTACTGGTGTATCTAGATGACATTTTGATTTTTTCTCCTGATTTCAAAACTCATCGGGACCACCTATGTCAGGTCTTGCAGATTCTGCGGGAGAATAAATTGTACGCTAAACTGGAAAAATGTGTGTTTGCGGTTCCGGAGATTCAATTTCATGGTTATCTTCTCTCCGCTTCTGGTTTTCGGATGGACCCTGAGAAGGTCCGCGCTGTGCTTGATTGGGAGCTTCCTGAGAATCAGAAGGCGCTGATGCGGTTTTTGGGTTTTGCCAATTATTACAGAAAGTTCATTTTGAATTATTCCTCTGTTGTTAAGCCACTCACTGATATGACTAAAAAGGGGGTGGATTTTTCCTCGTGGGCGGTAGATGCGCTTAAAGCCTTTTCTAGTATTAAAGAGAGTTTTGCTTCCGCTCCCATTTTGGTACAACCTGATTTCTCTCTACCTTTTATTGTTGAGGTGGATGCTTCTGAGGTGGGTGTGGGTGCGGTCTTATCTCAGGGTCCCTCTCCTGCCAAATGGCGACGTGTGCCTTTTTCTCAAGGAAACTCTCCTCTGCAGAGAGAAATTACAATGTGGGAGATAGGGAGTTGTTAGCCATCAAATTAGCTTTTGAGGAATGGCGCCATTGGTTAGAGGGAGCCAGACACCCTATTACCGTGTTTACCGACCATAAGAATCTGGCCTACTTGGAGTCGGCCAAGCGTCTGAACCCGAGACAGGCCAGATGGTCTTTGTTCTTCTCTAGGTTTAATTTTGTTGTTACGTTCCGCCCTGGGGTTAAAAATGTGAAGGCGGATGCCCTGTCACGTTGTTTTCTGGGAGGGGGGAACTTTCAAGACCCGGGTCCCATTTTGGCTGAAGGGTTGGACTTCTCTGCTCTTTATCCTGATTTGGAGGCAGAGGTTCAGGCAGCCCAGGCAGAGGCTCCTGATCCTTGTCCTCCTGGGAGGTTGTTTGTGCCTCTCGCTTTACGACACAAGGTTTTTAAGGAGCACCACGATACTGTCCTTGCTGAGCACCTGGGGAGTAGAGCCACAGTGGATCTCATTGCTCAGAGATTCTGGTGGCCGGCTCTTCGTAAGACTGTTGAGGGTTTTGTGGCAGCCTGCGAGACCTGCGCTCGTGCCAAGGTCCCTCATTCACGGACATCGGGTTCTCTCCTCCCTTTACCCATTCCTTCCCGTCCTTGAACGCATCTGTCCATGGACTTCATTACGGACCTGCCTCGTTCCTCGGGGAAGACTGTGATTCTGGTGGTAGTGGACCGTTTTAGCAAAATGGCGCATTTCATTCCCTTTCCTGGGTTACCCAATGCTAAGACGCTGGCGCAAGCGTTTGTTGATCACATTGTTAAATTGCATGGCATTCCTTTAGACATCGTTTCTGATAAGGGCACGCAATTTGTTTCCAGATTCTGGAAGGCCTTCTGTTCTCGCTTGGGGGTTCGGTTGTCGTTCTCTTCTGCTTTTCACCCTCAGTCGAATGGTCAGACCGAACGCGTCAATCAGAATCTGGAAACATATCTGCGCTGTTTTGTGGGGGAGAATCAGGAGGATTGGTATTCTTTTTTATCCCTCGCTGAGTTTGCTTTAAATAACCGTCGCCAGGAGTCCTCTGATAAGTCACCATTTTTTTGGTGCATATGGGTTTCATCCGCAGTTTGGGACATTCTCTGGAGAGGGGTCTTCTGGTTTACCTGATGAGGAGAGATTTTCCTCATCTTTGTCATTTATTTGGCAAAAGATTCAGGTTAATCTGAAGAGGATGAGTGAGAGATATAAGCGTGTGGCGGATAATAGACGTGTGCCTGGTCTGGACCTGAATGTGGATGATCTGGTGGGGTTGTCTACAAAGAATATCAAACTGAAGGTTCCCTCCTGGAAGTTGGGTCCTAAGTTTATTGGGCCTTACAAGATCTTGTCCGTCATCAATCCCGTTGCCTTCCGTCTTAATCTTCCTCAGACTTGGAAGATCCATAATGTTTTTCACAGGTCCCTATTAAAACCTTATGTCCAACCCACTGTACCCTCCTCTTTGCCTCCTCCTCCGATTTTTGTTGATGTCAATCTTGAATTTCAGGTCTCTAGGATTGTGGATTCTCGCATTATCCACGGTTCTCTTCAGTACCTCGTTCATTGGGAGGGTTATGGTCCTGAGGAGAAGATGTGGGTCCCAGTGGCGGACATTAAGGCCACTTGTCTCATCAGGGTTTTCCATAGGTCTCATCCTGAAAAGGTGGGCTCTAAGTGTCCGGAGTCCACCCGTAGAGGGAGGGGTACTGTCACCGCCAGTTCTGTGAGAAGGTCTGGCAGACGTTCCTCTCTACCTCTTGAATGACATTCTTTGTTTTGCAATATTGTAAGTGCAGAGATAAGAAATCTCCCCAGCAGGCCAAAGAAAAATTTCCCTCCTTTTCTTTCTTTTGGTTCTCTCTATAATAATGCTGTCTGTGATGGTGTATTCCTCGGTGCCCCCGGTTCAGATTAGTAGGCTCCCTTTATGCCATCTCCTCTGGGTCTGGGCCTGATACCCAGGACTTATTGTTTTTAACAGTTATTTTTAATTGGTTTATATATTTTATTTTAACAGGTCTTGATGTATTCCAGTGTCATATCCTGTCATATACCAATAATATTCTATGTGTTGCAGAAATAGAGATGAGCGTCCGATGCCTGTCACAGCTAACGTCTTCCCTTTCGTCTGGGACTGCAGGAATCAGATGGATTTTGTGGGGGGGTCATTAGTTATATATTCTTATAGGGATAGATGATACGTTCCATATTGCGCATACGATCATATATACATTATGTACTATTGGGGTCTGTTTATTTATGTATTTACTGACATATATCTGGCTATGTATAATTTTCCAGTTCAATCATGCACACATATTGTATTTGTATTTAGATACTTTATTTTTAGTATCAATAATGTTTTGTATTCGGTTTATTATCACACAATTTTTCACTTCTGAGCACTGAGCACTTGCACTTTTGCATTTTATCACTTGAGTCATGGGATTTATCCCAATTACTTACTTTATAATAATAATATTGCTTACAATAAGTATAATGGGTTGTAGAGTCATCAATCTATAGATTTTGTACAGTTTTATCACGTTTCTGGTTAGGATTATGGGTGTTGCCAGCTACACAAGTGCATATATATATATATATATATATATATATATATATATATACACTGCTCAAAAAAATAAAGGGAACACAAAAATAACACATCCTAGATCTGAATTAATTAAATATTCTTCTGAAATACTTTGTTCTTTACATAGTTGAATGTGCTGACAACAAAATCACACAAAAAAAAAAAAAATGGAAATTAAATTTTTTAACCCATGGAGGTCTGGATTTGGAGTCACCCTCAAAATTAAAGTGGAAAAACACACTACAGGCTGATCCAACTTTGATGTAATGTCCTTAAAACAAGTCAAAATGAGGCTCAGTAGTGTGTGTGGCCTCCACGTGCCTGTATGACCTCCCTACAACGCCTGTGCATGCTCCTGATGAGGTGGCGGACGGTCTCCTGAGGGATCTCCTCCCAGACCTGGACTAAAGCATCTGCCAACTCCTGGACAGTCTGTGGTGCAACGTGACGTTGGTGGATAGAGCGAGATGTGATGTCCCAGATGTGCTCAATTGGATTCAGGTCTGGGGAATGGGCGGGCCAGTCCATAGCATCAATGCCTTCGTCTTGCAGGAACTGCTGACACACTCCAGCCACATGAGGTCTAGCATTGTCTTGCATTAGGAGGAACCCAGGGCCAACCGCACCAGCATATGGTCTCACAAGGGGTCTGAGGATCTCATCTCGGTACTTAATGGCAGTCAGGCTACCTCTGGCGAGCACATGGAGGGCTGTGAGGCCCTCCAAAGAAATGCCACCCCACACCATTACTGACCCAATGCCAAACCGGTCATGCTGGAGGATGTTGCAGGCAGCAGAACGTTCTCCACAGCGTCTCCAGACTCTGTCACGTCTGTCACATGTGCTCAGTGTGAACCTGCTTTCATCTGTGAAGAGCACAGGGCACCAGTGGCGAATTTGCCAATCTTGGTGTTTTCTGGCAAATGCCAAACGTCCTGCACGGTGTTGGGCTGTAAGCACAACCCCCACCTGTGGACGTCGGGCCCTCATATCACCCTCATGGAGTCTGTTTCTGACCGTTTGAGCAGACACATGCACATTTGTGGCCTGCTGGAGGTCATTTTGCAGGGCTCTGGCAGTGCTCCTCCTGTTCCTCCTTGCACAAAGGCGGAGGTAGCGGTCCTGCTGCTGGGTTGTTGCCCTCCTACGGCCTCCTCCACGTCTCCTGATGTACTGGCCTGTCTCCTGGTAGCGCCTCCATGCTCTGGACACTACGCTGACAGACACAGCAAACCTTCTTGCCACAGCTCGCATTGATGTGCCATCCTGGATAAGCTGCACTACCTGAGCCACTTGTGTGGGTTGTAGACTCCGTCTCATGCTACCACTAGAGTGAAAGCACCGCCAGCATTCAAAAGTGACCAAAACATCAGCCAGGAAGCATAGGAACTGAGAAGTGGTCTGTGGTTACCACCTGCAGAACCACTCCTTTATTGGGGGTGTCTTGCTAATTGCCTATAATTTCCACCTGTTGTCTATCCCATTTTCTCAACAGCATGTGAAATTGATTGTCACTCAGTGTTGCTTCCTAAGTGGACAGTTTGATTTCACAGAAGTGTGATTGACTTGGAGTTACATTGTGTTGTTTAAGTGTTCCCTTTATTTTTTTGAGCAGTGTATATATATATGGAAATTTAATCATGCGCAATATGTTTGTATGTGATGTAATTTTTAATGGTGTATTAAATTTAATCATGTATTCTTTGATAATATTATGTAATATAAGAGTGTATGTATGGATTAATTCATGTATTTATTGATAAATTATTGATACTTTATGGCATGGATGCGGATTTATCATGGTTCGTACTGCCATAAGATGCACTGTGATATGCACTTATATATTTTGTGAAGGTTAATAAGGATAGTCGGTTCCCATCCCCTCATCCTTTGCTTTTACAATCTCTTCCCCCTTTTTTCCTTCCCCCTTCCCATTGTGTTGTCGTGATTTTGATGCTGTAATCCTGTGTTGCCAAGGCTATCCGTATATATATATATTTCTGCGATCATGGAGCTGACCTCAGGACTGCTGACATATGTCACGGTTCGGATTGAAGTTATATTACCGTATTGGAGAGAGTCATGTTGGTAGTATCTGTTGCCATGGCCACAGAAGTCACCATAGGATTTGTGAACATGGTTCCTGATCGTGTGACGACAGACGGACGCAGCTCACGCGAGAGGTTATTTCCTGACTGCGGTGAGGGCGGAGGTGTTGTCATGGACCCTATTTCCTGGCTCCAGTATGGGCGGATGTGACGTAGCCAGTTTATTAGCGCGGCATATTGTATCATGTGAGTGGCTGATTCTCTCAGCTGCGGCTCTATTTAAGATGGGTATGTAGGCAGGATAGATACGCCCCTTTGAAAAAGCCAAGCGAAACGCGCGTCGGGGTGCGCTCACCAAGGCTCTAAGGTTTGTCCCCCTTTAGATGCTTGATTGGTGATTTACATGCCTGTTGTGGTTATTTGGGTTCCAGATGGATTTGGCACATGAGTGTGTCTGATGTTTTTGATACTGATATTACATATTATTTCCAGTAACCGTTGCAAATTGGTTGGTATGTTATCACCTGTATGACTATCACATTGCACATTTTCCTTTGGCCTGCTGGGGAGATTTCTTATCTCTGCATTTACAATATTGCAGGCCATTAGGAGCGGTGCATTGTGGGGGTACAGTGATCCGATGTAACCTTGGTGTGGCGCTGATTTGCAGTGCCATTGCATTACTGCTATGTACTAACTATATTTATTATTGTCTATCTGATTGTCCTTTATGAAACTATTTAATAAAATATTTGTTATTTATGTAGATGTGTGTTTTGGTTTATTGGGTATATTGAGTTTATGCTAACACATGATTTATTCATCTTTGTTGATGATTATTTTGGTTATAATGTTCTTTGTTTTGGTTTCACTTTGTCATCTCCTTTCCTTCTGCCAGGTGTCACTTATTTAGACTAATCGTCTTCCTTTATATTCCCTCCCATACTGCCTCACTTTGCGGTTTATACTACTTCCTGGATGAAGTGTTCACTGCTGGAGGCTGCTGCTGCTGTTTGCTCAGATAAGTCTTTTCCTTTATTGTGTTTCCTTGCTGGCTTGATTCTAGGTGACCCTGACTCCATCCGTATTAAGTGCAGGGAGCCGGTGGTCATGTCCCCTCACAATTATAGGGTTTTCAGGTGTCACACAGTCTTAGGTACGTGGGCATGCAATCGTCTACCATTGAGACCCTTGCATGTGCATAGCAGTCAGGGAGAGCTCTTAGGGTTTTAAAGGGCTCGCCTATATGCTCCTATGTTTGGGATGAAGCCAGTCGGTCGTTTATTTATATGTTCCAGCTATCTGAAACCTCATCCGTGACAGCTGGAAAACAGGCCCCTAAAGCCTGCTGGGGACCGCTGATGAAAAACTGCCAACAAGGTGAATGTTTTTGTTCTGTGGACTTTCCATGGTGTGAATGAACACCAAGACTGCGAACTGTCATTTTGTTTTCCCTTCTGTGTGAATAAACACTGAACTGTTTAAAGAGGACCTTTCACTTGTATAAACTATGTGAACTGAGTATGCTGCCATATAGAGCGGCACCCGGGGATCTCACTGCACTTACTATTATCCCCGGGCGCCGCTCCGTTCTCCCGTTATGGGCTCCGGTACCTTTGCTCCTTAAGTTATAGTAGGCGGGTCTTCCCTTGTCCTGTGGGCGTCTCCTTCTCCTAGGCTGCAGCGCTGGCCAATCGCAGCGCACCGCTCCCAGCCTGGGAGGTTTTTTTCTCCCAGGCTGTGAGCTGTGCGCTGTGATTGGCCAGCGCTGCAGCCTAGGAGAAGGAGACGCCCACAGGACAAGGGAAGACCCGCCTACTATAACTTAAGGAGCAAAGGTACCGGAGCCTATAACTGGAGAACGGAGCGGCGCCCGGGGATAATAGTAAGTGCAGTGAGATCCCCGGGCGCCGCTCTATATGGCAGCATACTCAGTTCACATAGTTTATACAAGTGAAAGGTCCTCTTTAAGTTAAACTTTGTGATAGCCTCTGCCTACCAGAGCGAATCCCCACAATATATATCTATAAACCATATATAACAGATAAAATATGACAGTAAATAATAAAGTTGGTGTTCAAGGAAGGACAGTCTTTTTAGGACCTCCATTGGTGGACAAATCGAGCCACACAGTCATTGCTAGTACAACCACTAGCAGGAGATTACTACCCACCAGTTTAAAAACATCCTACAGATCAGGAGACTCACAGCATTAATTCCTATGCCATGAGCTCCCTCCAGTGGCAGTTGTATGTTATCTATGGTTGTGTGATCAAAAGCAGATGTTTTAGAACTCTATACTAGAAAAACTGACCAGTGACCCCTACGGAAATATATTCTAAAATGAAAGCAACCCAAATATATTGCACTGTGTTACATTGTGTTACACTGAGTTACATGAGAACTTTTGAACAGGGCAATACACAACATTGTGTTACCCCAGTTTATAGATGCTTGTATTCATATGCGAACCACATATTCCGAACCACATCAATTAGCTCCAATTAACAACTTTATTATACACTGTACTTTGTCATGACATCCAAAAGTTATAGATCACACGGTAAATAAATCTATGCCTCCTTAGCCCTGGAGTTGTTTTTTTTTTACATTTTCGTTTTTATTTTTCCGCTCACATAGCCGAGGGCTTGTTTTTTGCAGGACAAGTTACACTTTCTATTGTCACCTATTTAATATTGCATACGATGTAGTAGGTAGCTGGAAAAAAATCCAAATGGGGTGAAATTGAAAAAAAAAGGCAATTCTGCAATAGTTTTATAGGTTTTGTTATGTGTTTTAATACTGAAAAAAAGCCTAGATTTTTTTTTCTTTTCAGCGCCATATTCTGAACCCTATAACTTGTCTTTTATATTCCTATGGCTGTCGATAGGAACTTATGTGCGGCAGCCTCAGATCATTCAGTGCCCTAGACATTTGCCTATTTCCCCTATGCAAAGTTATATACCTTTTACTTTAGTTCACTTGAAAGGGTTAACTTGCATTGATTAATACTCTGTAATTATATTTTATATGTGTGTTGTGATATATATCCTGTTTATTTGCACTCTGTTTGCATGGCACTGTGGAAACGGTTAATGAACACTGAGAGACTTTTGGGGACTTTGAATAAGAAGCTGGTAATTTTCCACAGTTGCCCTAGGGTTTAACACCTTGCAGACCTAGGACGAGAATGCTCGTCCTAACTGGCCGGTACTTAACGCATTAGGACTAGAGATGAGCAAATTTTTTAAAAATTCGATTTTTCGAAAAATTTCGGTTCGATCCAAATTTATTAGCGGCGAATCGCATAAAAAAATGGCTATTTCCTGGCTGGCTGCAGAGAGCCTTTATAGTGGTGTAGAACACTGTGCCTTGCAGTAAGGCCTCCTGCACACAACCGTAAGGCTTTTTCAGTGTTTTGCAGTCTGTTTTTTATGGATCCGTTTTTTGTTTCCATTTCCATTCCGTTTTTCCGTATGGCATATACAGTATACAGTAATTACATAGAAAAAATTGGGCTGGGCATCAAATTTTCAATAGATGATTCCGCAAAAACGGATTGGATACATTCCGTATGTGTTCAGTTTTTTTTGCGGACCCATAGACTTGAATAGAGCTACGGAACGTGATTTGCGGGCAATAATAAGACATGTTTTATCTTTGAACGGAAAAGGAATGCATACGGAGTACATTCCGTTTTTTTGCGGAATCATTGAAATGAATGGTTCCGTATACGGACCGCGCACTCCTTTTACAGAGTCGTCAGCTGAATCCACATAGATGTCTACAGAACCTGTTCTATTAAAACGCTTATACAAGTAGAGCCCCGCGACAGAGTGGAGAGGGTGTCAGCAGTAAGTTTGTGTTGACGTCACAGATTATTTTGCCCTTCCTCTGATCCGTCATAAAAATAACCCCAAAAAACAGATCCTGTCTGTTGAGCATCCGCCTTCACTCAGTCAGCATTTGGTCAGTAATCCATCAGTATTGCTAATGCAAAAAAAAAAACAACAGGAGTGGATCCAAAACAGAGATGACACGTGAATGGAAGATTTGCATGTCTTCTGTGTTTTGTACCCACTCCTGCTTTTGGCTACCAAATCACAAACCAATTCTGATGGGACCATACAGGCCTTACAGCTGCTACACAGACAGGATCCATTGTGTGTCTAATTTTTCCTTCCTTCTGACAGATCAGAAGAAGGGTCAAATAAATGATTATGTCAGCCAGGGTCCAGGCCGAAAGGCAAAATAGTGGCCAAGTCATGAAGTGGGGAGGGTGGGAACAGCATGAGAAGTCCACAGAGTGGCCCTATAACATAGTGGTGAGGTGGGAGCAGCATGAGGAGGCCAAAGAGTCGCAGAATGACAGAGTGTGGAGGTGGCGGCAACATCAGGAGGCCACAGAGTGGCACAATGACAGAGTGTGGAGGTGGCGGCAGCAGCAGCATCAGGAGCAGGCCACAGAGTGGCATAATGACAGTGTGGAGGTGGCAGCAGCAGCATCATCAGGAGACCACGGAGTGGCAAGGTGACATAGTGTGGAGGTGACAGCAGCATCAGGAGACCACAGAGTGGCAAGGTGAAATAGTATGGAGGTGGCAGCAGCATCAAAAGACCACAGAGTTACCCGGTGACAGAGTGGAGAGGTGGCAGCATCAGGAGGCCACAGAGTAGCAAGGTGACATAGTGTGAAAGTGGCAGCAGCATCAGAAGACCACAGAGTGGCAAGGTGACATAGTGTGGAGGTGACAGCAGAATCAGGAGACCACATAGTGGCGAGGTGACATAATGTGGAGGAGACAGCAGTATCAGGAGACCACAGAGTGGCAAGGTGACAGAGTGGGGAGGTGGCAGCAGCATCAGGAGACCACAGAGTGACCTGGTGACAGAGTGGGGAGGTGGCAGCAGCATCAGGAGACCACAGAGTGGCAAGGTGACAGAGTGGGGAGGTGGGTGGCAATACGAGTACCAGCTGAAGGTGGTGGGTGAAAGAAGGAGAACTTCAATGTAGGATCTTCAATGTAGGGTGGCAGGGTACTGTCCAAGTATGCCACCACCTGCTGGTTCAGGTCCTGCTCCGGGTCTAGCTGCTGCTGGTGAGTAGTTTCTTCACTATGCGGGTGAAGAAAGCTGCTCATCAGCGACTGTAGACTCAAGTTGCTGCTGATGGAGCTGAAACTGCTCCTACCCCGCACCCTGCCACAGCAGCCATGGCAGAGGAACATGGAACATGAGTGCAGAGGGCCCCCCCCCCCCGGTCAGACCTGCGAGAGGATGAACGATGGCGCAGATAGGCAGCGGCCAACTCACTACATAGGATGTCTCTATAGTAGTTCAGTTTGTCCTTCCTCTCAGAGGGTGTAAAAAAGGCCCCCATTTTGGAATGGTAGCGAGGGTCCAACAAGGTGGAGAGCCAGAAGTCACCCCTCTGCCGAATGGTGACAATTCGGCTGTCACTACGCAAGCAAGTGAGAATGCATCGGGCCAATTGTCCGAATGACTAGGAGGGACTCCCTACCTCCATCTCCACTGCATAGTGCCACTTTGTGTCTGGATCCTCTGTCTTGTCTTCCTTATTGCTCTGTAGCTCCTCTGGCTGCTCCTGGTCTCCTGTGTGTAAAAACCACAGATTTCGCTAGACATTGCTTGTGCTCAAATGTCCTCCTCCTCCAGTTCAGCCCCCACAGGGCTCATGTGGCCATGAGATCTAGGCGCCATGTCTCCAGTCCCCTGACCAGCCAGATTTACCAGCATCTGTTCCAGGACATGAAGAAGTGGAATGACATTGTTCATCCCGTAGTCCTGGCGACTGACAAATAATGTGGCCTCCTCAAAGGGCCTGAGCAAATGGCAGGTGTCACGCATAAGGTGCCACTGGCTGACATCGAAGTTAAACAGAGGAGTACTCCTGTCCGCTTGGACAAATCGTTGAAATCGTTTATGGCCTTTCTCTGTTCATATAGTTGGTCCAACATATGGAGGGTGGAATTCCAACGGGTGGAAACGTCGCATATCAGCCTATGGTGGGGGATGCCGTTCTGCCACTGCAGATCAAGGAGGGTGTGCTTTGCGGTGTACGAGTGGCTGAAGTGCATGCAAAGTTTTCTGGCCATTTTTAGGATGTCTTGCAGATGGGTGGAAGACTTCAGGAACCGCTTGACAACCAGATTGAACACGTGTGCCATGCAGGGCGCATGGCTCAGCCCTCCTTGACGCAGCGCTCACACCATGTTCTTCCCCTTGTCGGTCACCATGGTTTCAATTTTAAGTTGTCGCGGAGAAAGCCAGGATTTGATTTCTTGATGGACACAGAGCAGTTCCTCTCCTGTGTGACTCCGTTCGCCCAGGCAAAAGAGGTGCAGAACAGTGTGACGCCGTGCCCTGCACATGTGGTATGCTGGAGGGGCACTGTGAATTGGTCCTGCAGTGGAGTCTGAGGACACGGTGGAGGATGAGGAGGCAGAGGCGGACATTGTCGCAGGACCAACGGCGTGACAATGTGGAGGTGGAAGCGGCATCACCTGGCCAAGTTGCTGGTGTGGCTGTGCAGGAACCACACTCACCCAGTGGCACGTAAAGGACATGTATTGTCACTGACTGTAGTTACAGCTCCACACGGCGCTGCCGTGCACTTTGGCAGACACCAACAGGCTCAAGGACTGGCCCACCTTCTGTTCTACATGTGTGTGCAGGGCTGGTACTGCCTTTTTGGCAAAGAAATGACGGCTTGGGACTCTCCACCTCGGCTCGGCACAAGCCATCAGTTCTCTGAAAGGTGCAGAGTCCACCACTTGGAAAGGGTGGGACAGCAGCACCAGCAACTTGGACATGAGCACATTCAGCTTCTGCGTCGTTGGATGAGTGCACGCATACTGCTGTCTCTTGGCAATCACTTTGGTGATCGATTACTGATGAGGAGTAGGAGGAGCAGGAGCATCAGATGATGGGAAGGACAGACAGCTCTCTATGGCTGAGGTGGTGGAGCCTTAACTGCCTGAAACTGTGTGCGTGCCACTGGGCGATGCAGCTGCGGCAGGCTGGACCACCACATCGGAGCCACGGTTCTCCCAAGCCACTTTATGGTGACGCTGCATATATTGACGCAGGGCCATGGTGCCAATGGCCACGCTTCACCTTCTGCCCACAGATTCTACATATGGCCAGGTTCACCTCCTCTGGCGGCTTGACAAAAAACTGCCACACCGCCGAGTAGGTGATTTTACCCCCAACACTACGCACTGACTGACTGCTACCGCCGCTGCTTTCGTGAACCCGTGCACCACTACTTTCCGGGCAGGTAGGCTCCTGTGAAGCGGGTGGTCTACCCCGGGCACGTTAGGCTACCGATCTCCCAGTGCTGCCACCCTGCTGACTCCCAGCCACGCTAGCGACTTGCTGGCTCCGCCACTACCTCATGGGCAAGCTGCCAGCCTCTTCTCCCGATGATGATAAAGCCCCTAAATCACCCGGCTCCCAAGTGCGATCAGCTACATAATCATCATCGAATAATGTCTATGCGTCACTGATGTCGTCCTCAACGGTCTCTGGTTCAGAAGCCTCACTGCTCACAACACCAGCTCCCACGCCACTCTCCTCATTACTACTTGCCCGCCTAGCGGAGGAAGGAGCAGATGTCTCCTCCACATCTTGGCTGGCCAGTAGCTGCTGACTGTCCTCTAGTAGCTCGTCCTTGCTGTATAGTGGGCCGGAGCCCACAGCATATAATACTTCTCTGGCTGAGGGAAAAGAAAAGGACAGAGGCAGGTTTAGGACAAGTAAGGGCACAGGGCCTGCTCCCGGGCCATGCCAACTAAGGGTTTTGTCTGACGAACCCACCGACTCTTGGCTGGGGGTGTCTGATGTCACTTGGGATGAAGAGGATGACCAAGTCAACCATTCAAGAACCGCTGGGTTGCTGGTCAAGACACGACAGCTAGATGACACCAGGAACTCAGGCCTCTCGCTGTGACTCCTGCTGCCACGCCGCCTTACTCTGCTGCGACCTGCGGCTGCGCCAGAAACATTTAGGCCTCTGCCACTCCCCAATGCAGGGCCTGGCACTTCTCTGTCTGACATACTGTTAGATGAAATAAATAAAAAGGAAATTAAAACACCCCAAAAAAGTAAGCAATTTTCTCTCTTCACCACACAACGGCTAATAAGCCCTTTTTTTTCCCACTAATACACTAATATAAGTCACAAAGAGCTGTAATTTTCTCACTTCACCACACAACGGCAAATACTTTTTTTGTGCCACTAATACACGCAAAAAAGGGCTTTAGAACATATAACTGCACCACTGAACGGCAAATAGGCCCTTATTTTTTTCCACTTATACGCTCCACAAAAGGCTTTAGAACATAAAACTGCACCACTGAACGGCAAATATATTTTTCTTTTTTCCACTTATACACTCCACAAAAGGCTTTGGAACATATTACTGTACCGCTGAATGGCAAATATATTTTTCCACTTATACACTCCACAAAAGGCTTTAGAACATATTACTGTACCGCTGAACGGCAAATATATTTTTCTTTTTTCCACTTATACACTCCACAAAAGGGTTTTAGAATATATATCTGCACCGCTGAATGGGAAATAGGCCCTTATTTTTTCCACTTATACACGACACAAAAAGCTTTAGAATATATAACTGTACCGCTGAACGGCAAATATATTTTGCTTTTGCCACTAATGCACGACAAAAAGGGCTTTAGAATATATAACTGCACCACTGAACGGCAAAATTTTTTTTTTTTGTGCCACTAATACATGCCAAAAAGGGCTGTCATTTTTGCACTTCACCACACAACAACTAATAAGCCCTTTTTTCCCTACTAATACAAGCCAAAAAATGTTTTAGAACATATAACTGCACTGCACAAGGGCAAATAAGACATAGAAATATTTCCTTGTAATAAACCCTGTTAATGGTTGTATCAAACATCACTTGCACCCCAATAACAAGAACGGTTTGGGCGACTTTCGGTTCCGGCGCTGGGATGCAGGACGTGGAGTGAGTGAGCTCCGGCGCCTGTCCCTCTATTACCACCTGCGCTCCGTTTCCAGCGGCATCAAGGGGCTCCGAAAGACACCTAGGAGTTCCCGCACAGCAAAGGTCTCCGGTCCATGGACCGATATCTACTACAGAGTGGCAGACGGCAAGTTAAGAGCGGTGCAAAGCAGACCGCAATCACCACGCTGAGCAAGATGGCGGACTCCTGCCCTGAGTCTCCGAATAACAGCAAGGAAGTTGACACCGCGGCTGGTGAAAGCGGTAAGACGACAGATGACCTGCTCAAAATTGACTACAAAACCCTAGCCATTGAAGTGGCCAAGTACCTAGCTCCGGACATTAAGGAGACGCTCGCTAAGACTCTCTCACAGTCCCTGCATGAGCTACATGATACTGTAGCGAGACATGAGGCGAGCATAGAGAAGTTGGAGCAAAGGGTTGCAACAATGGAGGAGGATGTCTCCAGGTATAATCGTGATGCCCATGATCTTTTTAAGCAAAATATTGTGCTGGAAGACTGCCTAGAAGATCTGGAAAACAGATCTAGGCGGAATAACCTGAGGATCGTGGGCCTGCCAGAGAGCATTAAACAGCCGGCTCTAAAGGAAATATGTGAGCTGGAGATACCACAAGTCCTAAATCTGAGTGGGAGGCATAAGGTGGAGAGGGTTCACCAGGTTGGACCCGCTATAGATTCACAGACACAAAGGAATACTAATTCCCAAAATCCGACATTAAAACCGTGCCAAGTCATCATGCGATTTCTGCACTATAATGATAAAGAATCCATTCTGCGGGCCTTTAGAGCGCGCAAAGGGCCGCTAAAGATGAGAGGGCACACCATATTGAAGTTTGCAGATTACTCAGCTATGGTGGCAAAGAGACGACGTGAATTCAGCAATGTTTGTTCGGAACTCTATAGGCGGCAAGTTAAGTTCCAGTTGTTGTACCCGGCGATTCTGAAAGTAAACACATTGGATAGCGAAGTTAAAACTTACCAGGATCCTGACGCTGCAGCGGAATTTCTTCGTACAAATAACCGATCAGGAGAGCCAAGACAAAGAGGAAGATCCCCGAGACAGCGACAGCAGAGCAGAGAAAGATCAAGGAGTCCAGAATGGAGACGTTCGCCACCTACAGACAGGCGGAGGCGTGACTGGGAGTTGGTCCCGGTGGATTATACTCATCCAGTAGAAGCTCCTGTCATTAGAATGTCATATATTGAGAATAATTATATATATGAAAATAGTTAGCTGGAACGTAAAGGGCTTACGCTCGCCGCAGAAGAGGTGGATGATCCTCCGTCACCTCAAAAAGATGAAACCTGACATAGCACTGCTTCAGGAAACCCATCTGACAGCTGGGGACTTTGGGAGAATGAAAGAATTGTGGGTCGGACAGGTGATCGGTCATCTTCCTCTAAGCGGAAAGCAGGAGTCCTGATATTGCTTAACAAAGCGTTTAATTTTGCAGGTTTGGTTCTGTGGCGGATGGCAAAGGGAGATGGGTCAAGATCTCGATACGAGTTCAGAATACTGAGTACACTATTTTCAATGTATATGGCCCGAATTCCAATAACACGCAATTTTTCAGGGTACTGGAAAGCAACTTACTCACAGACAGGGCCTCAAATCTAATAGTAGCGGGTGACTTTAACTCAGTAGTGGAAGGGAAGGAGGATAGGAGAACCAAGTCAGCGGACCTTTGATGGAATCGGTAGGGTTAGTGGATCCTTGGCGGCAATTTCACCAAGATGAAAGGGCTTTTACTTTTTACTCTCACGCTAGAGATTCATGGTCACGTGTTGACTATATCTTTACACACGGTTCCCTATCAGGCTTGGTGGAACATGCTGATATAGGAGATATTAATATATCAGACCATGCTCCGGTAACCCTGGAATTGAGGGACACATTCCCAAAGGGTATGGATTTTTTGTGGAGATTTCCCTCAAACTTGTTGGACAATGAAGACTTCAAAAATAAATTAGTAGGTTGGTGGGAGGAATATAAGGAGAACAATCAGGCCCATATGGATACACCAGAACTTTTTTGGCATACGTCTAAGGCGGTTATGAGGGGGTGTATCATGGATTATGTGTTCAGTAAAAAGAAAGCGTGTCAGCAATTGTTAGAACAAGCGAGTGTTAAAGTCAGACAAATGTACAGGCAATTTATAGATCTACCCTCAGCAGAGAATAAGGCAAAATGGGTAGAAGCACGACAAGTGGTAGGCAATTAAGAGTGCCGTGTTTGTGTGAGGGGAGGCGGGGCTTTAATTATTTAAACCTGGCTCTCCTGCCCCCACTTGTCGGTTCGAATGCTTTCGAATCAGCTCGTGGGTTGGCTGTCCTTCCAGAGAGGTCGCGTGTCTCATTGTTAATTCGTGTGGTCGGCTGCGTCGGGCTCATCGCTGCGGAGTATAGGTAGGCCAGGGGGATGCCCACCCGTCTCGTTTATTTATGTCATGTTACGCGGCCGAGCGTGGCCGCGGTCCCCAGCCGCTCCTGGGATTGCCCGCACTTTCCGATCCGGTTTAAGGCTCCCCCGCTCACATGCAGCGTCCCCCAAGCTAACGGTGCAATAGCCTCCTCGGTCACCCCTCACCTGTTGCTCCGCTGCGGCCAGTCGCACTCCCGCTCATACTATGGCGCGCAGCGCATCGCTCACGCCGCCCACGGCTTACTGCCCTTCGGCGCTCCAGCAGGTTCTTAGCTGAGAGAGGGCAACACCTACAGGCAGACCATTCTTACAGGTTTAGCGTAAAACATATGAGTGGGTGGATTTTATATAATGTGCCATCGGCCCAAATAACTAGTTAAATTTTCATGCATCCTGTATAGCAAACAGATCAGGAATGATACTCTGAATTCAATGATTTATCAAACTGTATACATGTATGGGACATAATACCAGAATGCAACATCATTTGCAGATCTATTTGGTTAATGGATGAACTAGATAACTAGTAAACAGTAGGAAGAAGCAGATAACATGTTTGTACCGGTCTATAAAACCAGATGCACTCAGTGTTTCGTCATGTAGGGCCTGAAAGTGTCACCAGTTACTAGTACTGCAGTCCAGGTACTGGGCTCCCTGCTCAGCACTAGTGTCTAGGTACTAAGGCAGGCGTCAGTTGGTAAAAAAAAAAAAAAAAAAAGGCTTTATTAAATAAGGGGGTTCAAGGAAGGGGGATTGCCACTACGCCCCGGGCACGTAGCCTGGCCGCCCATAGCACATACGGTACGTGGGAAGTTAGTGGCTCGGGTTCGGGGCACAGCCGCGACAAGCCAGTGGATATTTAGGGAGCGGTTGCGTAGGTGAAGGATCACTCAGCCGGGGTTCGCTCACTCACATGTTTGTCCTTGTTTATTCAGGTCCACAGGTGGTTGGCTTGGTTTGCGATTCTGCAGGGTTTGTGGCTGTCATGGCCGCCAGGTGAGTCAGCTGTGGTGCGCATGCGTGGGCCACCCCTTTATTCCCGCGTGGACTTAGGGAACTGGGTATGGTGGCCTATCTAAGCTCAGGCCACTGACGCATGTCTTGCAGGGTGGCGCCTACAGTCGTGGCCTTTGGTGGGAAGTTGTAAAAAAAAAATAGATATATATATATACACACTGCTCAAAGAAATAAAGGGAACACTTAAAGAACACAATGTAACTCCAAGTCAATCACACTTCTGTGAAATCAAACTGTCCACTTAGGAAGCAACACTGAGTGACAATCAATTTCACATGCTGTTGTGAAAATGGGATAGACAACAGGTGGAAATTATAGGCAATTAGCAAGACACCCCCAATAAAAGAGTGGTTCTGCAGTTGGTGAAAACAGACCACTTCGCAGTTCCTATGCTTCCTGGCTGATGTTTTGGTCACTTTTGAATGCTGGCGGTGCTTTCACTCTAGTGGTAGCATGAGACGGAGTCTACAACCCACACAAGTGGCTCAGGTAGTGCAGCTTATCCAGGATGGCACATCAATGCGAGCTGTGGCAAGAAGGTTTGCTGTGTCTGTCAGCGTAGTGTCCAGAGCATGGAGGTGCTACCAGGAGACAGGCCAGTACATCAGGAGACGTGGAGGAGGCCGTAGGAGGGCAACAACCCAGCAGCAGGACCGCTACCTCCGCCTTTGTGCAAGGAGGAACAGGAGGAGCACTGCCAGAGCCCTGCAAAATGAAATCCAGCAGGCCACAAATGTGAATGTGTCTGCTCAAACGGTCAGAAACAGAATCCATGAGGGTGATATGAGGGCCCGACGTCCACAGGTGGGGGTTGTGCTTACAGCCCAACACCGTGCAGGACGTTTGGCATTTGCCAGAGAACACCAAGATTGGCAAATTCGCCACTGGCGCCCTGTGCTCTTCACAGATGAAAGCAGGTTCACACTGAGCACATGTGACAGACGTGACAGAGTCTGGAGACGCCCTGGAGAACGTTCTGCTGTCTGCAACATCCTCCAGCATGACCGGTTTGGCATTGGGTCAGTAATGGTGTGGGGTGGCATTTCTTTGGAGGGCTGCACAGCCCTCCATGTGCTCGCCAGAGGTAGCCTGACTGCCATTAGGTACCGAGATGAGATCCTCAGACCCCTTGTGAGACCATATGCTGGTGCGGTTGGCCCTGGGTTCCTCCTAATGCAAGACAATGCTAGACCTCATGTGGCTGGAGTGTGTCAGCAGTTCCTGCAAGACGAAGGCATTGATGCTATGGACTGGCCCTCCCGTTCCCCAGACCTGAATCCAATTGAGCACATTTGGGACATCATGTCTCGCTCTATCCACCAACGTCACGTTGCACCACAGACTGTCCAGGAGTTGGCAGATGTTTTAGTCCAGGTCTGGGAGGAGATCCCTCAGGAGACCGTCCGCCACCTCATCAGGAGCATGCACAGGCGTTGTAGGGAGGTCATACAGGCACGTGGAGGCCACACACACTACTGAGCCTCATTTTGACTTGTTTTAAGGACATTACATCAAAGTTGGATTAGCCTGTAGTGTGTTTTTCCACTTTAATTTTGAGAGTGACTCCAATTCCAGACCTCCATGGGTTGAAAAATTGAATTTAATTTTTTTAATTTTTGTGTGATTTTGTTGTCAGCACATTCAACTATGTAAAGAACAAAGTATTTCAGAAGAATATTTAATTAACTCAGATCTAGGATGTGTTATTTTTGTGTTCCCTTTATTTTTTTGAGCAGTGTATATATATATATACACTGCTCAAAAAAAATAAAGGGAACACTTAAAGAACACAATGTAACTCCAAGTCAATCACACTTCTGTGAAATCAAACTGTCCACTTAGGAAGCAACACTGAGTGACAATCAATTTCACATGCTGTTGTGCAAATGGGATAGACAACAGGTGGAAATTATAGGCAATTAGCAAGACACCCCCAATAAAGGAGTGGTTCTGCAGGTGGTAACCACAGACCACTTCTCAGTTCCTATGCTTCCTGGCTGATGTTTTGGTCACTTTTGAATGCTGGCGGTGCTTTCACTCTAGTGGTAGCATGAGACGGAGTCTACAACCCACACAAGTGGCTCAGGTAGTGCAGCTTATCCAGGATGGCACATCAATGCGAGCTGTGGCAAGAAAGTTTGCTGTGTCTGTCAGTGTAGTGTCCAGAGCATGGAGGCGCTACCAGGAGACAGGCCAGTACATCAGGAGACGTGGAGGAGGCCGTAGGAGGGCATCAACCCAGCAGCAGGACCGCTACCTCCGCCTTTGTGCAAGGAGGAACAGGAGGAGCTCTGCCAGAGCCCTGTAAAATGACCTCCAGCAGGGCACAAATGTGCATGTGTCTGCTCAAACGGTCAGAAACAGACTCCATGAGGGTGATATGAGGGCCCGACGTCCACAGGTGGGGGTTGCGCTTACAGCCCAACACCGTGCAGGACGTTTGGCATTTGCCAGAGAACACCAAGATTGGCAAATTCGCCACTGGCGCCCTGTGCTCTTCACAGATGAAAGCAGGTTCACACTGAGCACATGTGACAGATGTGACAGAGTCTGGAGATGCCGTGGAGAACGTTCTGCTGCCTGCAACATCCTCCAGCATGACCGGTTTGGCATTGGGTCAGTAATGGTGTGGGGTGGCATTTCTTTGGAGGGCCGCACAGCCCTCCATGTGCTCGCCAGAGGTAGCCTGACTGCCATTAGGTACCGAGATGAGATCCTCAGACCCCTTGTGAGACCATATGCTGGTGCGGTTGGCCCTGGGTTCCTCCTAATGCAAGACAATGCTAGACCTCATGTGGCTGGAGTGTGTCAGCAGTTCCTGCAAGACGAAGGCATTGATGCTATGGACTGGCCCGCCCGTTCCCCAGACCTGAATCCAATTGAGCACATCTGGGACATCATGTCTCGCTCTATCCACCAACGTCACGTTGCACCACAGACTGTCCAGGAGTTGGCAGATGCTTTAGTCCAGGTCTGGGAGGAGATCCCTCAGGGGACCGTCCGCCACCTCATCAGGAGCATGCACAGGCGTTGGAGGGAGGTCATACAGGCACGTGGAGGCCACTCACACTACTGAGCCTCATTTTGACTTGTTTTAAGGACATTACATCAAAGTTGGATCAGCCTGTAGTGTGTTTTTCCACTTTAATTTTGAGGGTGACTCCAAATCCAGACCTCCATGGGTTAAAAAATTTGATTTCCATTTTTTTATTTTTGTGACATTTTGTTGTCAGCACGTTCAACTATGTAAAGAACAAAGTATTTCAGAAAAATATTTAATTAATTCAGATCTAGGATGTGTTATTTTTGTGTTCCCTTTATTTTTTTGAGCAGTGTATATATAATTGTTGGTTTGCCAGGTGTGTCACGGCTACAGACTTGGTACAAAACCCTGCCATGACTGCAGTCGGTCTGTCACGACTACAGACTCCTTATAAAGCCCTGCCACGACTGCAGGCATTAGTCTGTCACGACTACAGACTCGTTAGAAAGCCCTGCCACGACTGCAGGCATTAGTCTCATGTCAACAGACTCGTGAGGTAATACTACCAAGTCTACAGGCGATGGTCCGTTACCACTACTCTCGCTGTAGGGTCCCCTCACGACTACAGGGGCTAGTCGGTCACATCCACAGACTGGGTCGCACTCCCGTTGACTACATGCACTGGGTGGGCATCTACGGGTAGTTGCGTCACGTCTACGCACGTGGGTCAGCCACGGCCTGGGAGGTCAGCCTTCACGGTCACAGGTAGGTCCGGTCAGGCTTCAGTCTCCCAGCGGGTTCCAGTCACAAAAACCAGCCCCTAGGTGAGGGGGGGCACTCCCGCACAGGCGCACAATGCCAGGGAGCTGTGCGGTTCCTCATGCGGCACACGATTCAAACCAGTGGGGGCCGGGGCCCACGGTAAAGGAAGGGCTCCCTCTGATCCGGTGCACATTGCCAGGGAGCGGCGCTGCTCCCCACGCGGTACGAGTGTCCAGCTGGCGGTGGGTCGGCCCTAGCTGAGGGGGGGGGGCTCCCCCGCACTGGTGCATTCTGCCAGGGAGCAGCGTGAGCTCCCCACGCCGCTGGGGGTAAAGGCTCCTCATCTTCAATAAAGTCTGGCACGGGCTGCCGTGCCGTTAGGTAGGCAGGGATCAGGAGAAGGAGTACTAGGCTCGGTCAGGGGGAGCAGATCATAGGCGGTGGCTGGCTTCCTGCTGCCGGCCGTACATAAGGTTCCAAGGGGGTTATTTAGGCACAGGATGTTAGTTAGTCCGTGCAGGTGATCTGCGTTATACCATGCTCTTCATGCTCGTACTCAGAGCTGTGCCCATACGGGAGCTGCTTAAGTGGTTTATAGTATATAAAAAAATAATAATAATTTGAGTCTCTCACGCATGGCTTCTCCGTTTTAGGTTACACATATGACTCCTCCATTAGAGTCTCTCACGCATGGCTTCTCCGTTTTAGGTTTACACATATGACTCCGCCATCTGAGTTTCTCACGCATGGCTTCTCCGTGTCAGTTTTACACATACGACTCCGCCATTAGAGTCTCTCACGCATGGCTTCTCCGTTTTAGGTTTACACATATGACTCCGCCATTAGAGTCTCTCACGCATGGCTTCTCCGTTTTAGGTTACACATATGACTCAGCCATTAGAGTCTCTCACGCATGGCTTCTACGTTTTAGGTTACACATATGACTCCGCCATTAGAGTCTCTCACGCATGGCTTCTCAGTTTTAGGTTACACATATGACTCCGCCATTAGAGTCTCTCACGCATGGCTTCTCCGTTTTAGGTTACACATATGACTCCGCCATTAGAGGCTCTCAAGCATGGCTTCCCCGTTTTAGGTTACACATATGACTCCGCCATTAGAGTCTCTCACGCATGGCTTCTCCGTGTTAGTTTTACACATACGACTCCGCCATTAGAGTCTCTCACGCATGGCTTCTCCGTTTTAGGTTCACACATATGACTCCGCCATTAGAATCTCTCACGCATGGCTTCTCCGTTTTAGGTTACACATATGACTCCGCCATTAGAGGCTCTCACGCATGGCTTCTCCGTTTTAGGTTACACATATGACTCCGCCATTAGAGGCTCTCACGCATGGCTTCTCCGTTTTAGTTACACATATGACTCCGCCATCTGAGTCTCTCACGCATGGCTTCTCCGTTTTAGTTTTACACATATGACTCCGCCATTAGAGTCTCTCACGCAGAGCTTCTCCGTTTTAGTTTTACACATATGACTCCGCCATTAGAGTCTCTCACGCAGAGCTTCTCCGTTTTAGTTTTACACATATGACTCCGCCATTAGAGTCTCTCACGCATGGCTTCTCCGTTTTAGGTTTACACATATGACTCCGACATTAGAGTCTCTCACGCAAGGCTTCTCCGTTTTAGGATACACATATGACTCCGCCATTAGTCTCTCGCGCATGGCTTCTCCGCTTTAGGTTTACACACATGACTCCGCCATTAGAGTCTCTCACGCATAGAGGAAAGAAGAAAAAAAAAAAAAGATTCCTCACCAGGCCCAGCTGCGCTGGGACTAGTCTCTCATCTCACCATAGCTAAGAGACTGATGGCCAATTCCTTGGCCAGTAATACTCTGAGGGCTTACAAGACAGCTTGGAGCCTGTTTCAGAGATATGAGAACACCTACCCGGCCGCTGGCCGGGGGCCTATCACTCACCTATTGGGCTTTGTCGGGGTTTTGCCACTCTCAATTAAACCTGTCCTATAGCACTGTTAACTATACCTGGCAGGTATTCAGCACCATTGGTACATGCTACATCCGGACCTACCGTCACTCTTCTCCGCACACCCGATCAAAGTGGCGTTGAAGGGTTTGTGCAAGATGTCTGTTTTGAAACGACATGTGCGTCAGCCATTTACCGGTAGCTTGTTCAGGCCGTGACAGACAAACTGCAGGGTAAACCGTTCGGGCCGTAGGTTAGCGCTCTGGTAGAAACAGCCTTGTACCTGGCCTTCCATGGATTCCTCAGGTCAGGCGAGCTCATGGGCACCAATACGCTGGCTGGGTGCTTGCGGAAAGGTCAGCTCATCCGGCGCGGGTCCATCTATGTCCTCACCTTGGCCTCGTCCAAGACGTCACGGCCGGGGGAATCGGTGGCGGTCAGATACTTTCCCACGGACAGCAGATGGTGTCCGGTGCAGGCCTGGGAGGCTTGGCTGCGTAGTATTTAGTCCAAGCGGCATGTTCTCCCGTACTCGAACTAGGCAATGCCCGGCTAACCACCGCAGCCTTTCTTAGGTACATTCGGGTTTAGTTGACAGGTTCAGGGGTTGGTCCTCTCTGGATCACTGGACATTCCTTCTGCATGGGCGCGGCAGCTGCGGCGTCCATGCATAAGGTGCCAGTACATGTCAACAAACGGTTGGGTCATCGCAGTTCAGCGTGTTCCATGCGTTATATCCCGGATCCTTAATACGAAATGTCACTGGCTTTCGAGTTTTGGTTTTGTAGTTTCTGTTATCAAAGTCTTTTCAAACTCCTATGCATGGTTCTTTTGGCCCCTTTAGGCTACCCTTCGATAAGCAGTTCCGGCATAACTCTGCTGCTTCTAGGTAGGGGGAAGGGAGTATAGGCTTAGGTAGGGGACCCTCTCATCATGAGCCGATCCAAGCACAAGTGGTAGGCAATTAAGAGTGCCGTGTTTGTGTGAGGGGAGGCGGGGCTTTAATTATTTAAACCTGGCTCTCCTCCCCCCACTTGTCGGTTCGAATGCTTTCGACCCACCCAGAAGCCCTCTCTTCTTCTCAGGACTCTTCATTGGTGTGGCCCCCTTTAGGCTACCCTTCGATAAGCAGTTCCGGCATAACTCTGCTGCTTCTAGGTAGGGGGGGGAGGAGTATAGGCTTAGGTAGGGGACCCTCTCATCATGAGCCGATCCGAGCACAAGCCTTTGAAAAGAGTGAATGGGATAGAGAATACTTGAAGCCAAAATGTACAAGTATGGGAACAAAGCTGTCCGTTTACTAGCTAATCTGGCTAAGGGTCAGAGAATGCCTCAGTTCATATCCAGTCTTAAAGATGATAAAGGGAAGGTGGTTATTGAATAAATAAAATTGTAGGTCACTACTATGCGGCTTTGTATGAGGACACCCTCTCATCCCCACTAGTAGATACCCTATTAGACCATGTGAAATTACCCACTGTAAAACCTGAGCAACTCAAGAGATTAAATGCGGAGGTGACCCTGGAGGAACTCCAATTGGTCATTAAAGGCCTAGGAAATGCTAAAGCCCCGGGGCCTGACGGATTCTCGGGGGAATATTATAAGATGTTAACCACTTGCCATCTGGGCCTAATTTGCAAAACTGACATATCTCACTTTATGTGGTAATAACTTTGGAACGCCTTTACTTATCCAAGTCATTCAGAGATTGTTTTCTCGTGACACATTGTACTTCATGACAGTCATAAATTTGAGTCAAAATATTTCACCTTTATTTATGAAAAAATCCCAAATTTACCTAAAATTTTGAAAAATTCGCAATTTTCTAAATTTCAATTTCTCTGTGTCACGAGTTGGAGGTCCCAGGAAAGACCACCGCGTTGTCAAGCAATAAACAAACAGAAATCAGGCACAGACACACAAGAGTTCACCGCACAAACAAAAAACAGGGAAGGCAACACAGACAAAACATGAGCTCTATGTACCGTCAGCACAGTGGGAGAAAACCCCCACTGCGCCACTGTCCAGTAATACTCCAGAGGGGCGCGACTAAGCAACTCCTGGTATTCACTAGGGCCCCAGAAGGTAGGGTTAGGCTTCGCCGCAGGAAGTTGCCAGGGTCCACTCTGGAGCGTGAACTAGACAGTGACAGCAGGAACGAATTGGACAACAGGCACCAGAAGGCACCGACGGCACATAGGCATACATAACAGACAGGCAAACACAAACAGGGCAACCTATAACACAAGCAGGAGTACATAGCAAGGAAACAGGAGTGACAATGAGCAGAGAAGGACTAGCTCCACCAGTGGTATACTGCGTGGCCTTGCGCATAGCACTCTGCAGCTAGGCGCGCTGCAGCAAGGGCTTGCTGAACAGAGACATATGAATACACACAAGGTAACTAAAAATACAAGCAGGAGTTCACGCAAGGGAGCAGGAGTGGCAATGAGCAGAGAAGGACTTGCTCCACCAGTAGTAAACTGCATGGCCTTGCGCATACCACTCTGCTGAAAAGAAAGGTGCAGCAAGGGCTTGCTGAACAGAGACATATGAATACACACAAGGTAACTAAAACATAACTGGCAGAACAGATAACAGAAAGACAGGAAAGAGGACATCAAAGAGGACAGGAAAGAGGACGTCAATGAACAAGTAGGGAAACCCACAGAGCACAGACAGACAGACACGGATCCCATGGGTCAGCAGCATGGGAGAGAGAGTACAAACCAGGAGGACAGGACAAGACAACACACACCAGGAGAGCTGACCCAGAACTGAGGAAACCTCAGCCTTAAATACAGGTTCCATGAGTGCAGCAGAGAGGCCACACCCATGGAGCAGACAGAGAGGATTAACTCCTAATAGGCACACAGGGGAGTTAAACCATAAAGAACCACAAATAACACACAGAAACAAAACTTCAGCGAGGAGCGCCGAACGAGCAAGGACGGAAGGTCCCAGCCAGAGATAGTGGCTGTGACACTCCCACCCCTCTCCTCCCAAAACAGAAAACGGGAGGAAGTGGGGTAACAAACCAAACAGAACCAGGCAAGGGGACAGAAATCAAAGGGGTGACGAGGTACATGGGCCGGAACACAAAAGACGACCGCAGCCAGCACAAGCCCCTGAAAACCAGCCTGCACAGAAGGTCCGCAGCCAGTACGCCAGGGGAAGATAGCCAGTCAACACGGAAAACAAGTCAAGTGAACCGCACAAAGAAGTTACCTCCCCCTCCACTCTCCCTCCGGAGAATGACATGTCTGCCAAGAACAGATTGGCCAGACATGCAGACACCCCCTTCCGGAGGAGTGGAACCAGGAACGGGAACCAGACTGGAATACAAAGACAATCGGAATCAAAGGGGTACAGAGGTACACAAGCAGAACACATAAGACGACCGCAGCCAGCACGCAGCCCCTAGCAACCAGCCTACACGGTAAACGCAGCCAGTACGCCAAGAGAAATGCAGCCAGCCTACACGGCCACAAAAGTCATGGTGAACTGCAGTGTGCTAACACCTCCCCCTCCACTCTCCCTCCGGAGAATGGTATGTCTGCCAAGAACTGATTGGTCAGACATGCTGACACCCCCTTCCGGAGGCGTGAGTACATAGGCAGATACCTGCACCGATAACAGAAAACACAGCCGTAGGCAGAACTGCAAGCTAAAAGGCTACACCGGACGTCGCCCCTGGCAACCAGCATACATGGAAAACACCGCAGCCAGTACACCAAGGCAACCAAATCCGATACCTAAAGGCAGCATAAAGAGGGAAATACAGAATGCACACACACCACAGATAAGCAGAAAACAGAACAAAAAAACTCTGTGAAAGTTCACTTTCGCACAATTTATGTTTCTTTTGTGGAAAGAGGGGTCATTTTGTTTTTTCTTGTCCGTATGTTGAATCACAGGGGAAAGTGATAAAGAAAAAGAAAAAAAAAAACTCCCTCACACTTGGTAGTATGAATGGTGTGGTAGAGCAGACTGGTATGCAAGTTCCCTGCAGTTCCCGTTTTCTCCTTTCAGCTATGGTGGCGCTAGAGTCTCGAAATGTGTTTGTTGATGTTTTTCTTGATTGTGGTGCTGGGGTAAATTTAATTGACTTTCTGTTTCTTGAGGGTTTGGGACTAAGTATTTGCACGTTAGAGAACGAGATTCGTGTTTTTGCCATTGATTCTTCTCCTCTTTCTCAAGGGAGCCTTACTCACATTGTTCATGATATTCATTTAAGGGTGGGTGATTCACATGCTGAGATTATTTCCTGTTTCGTCATGAAGGATTTGCCAGCTCCAATAGTTTTGGGGTTGCCATGGTTGTCTAAACATAACCCAATTATAGACTGGCAGGCGAGACAAATCATTGGTTGGAGCAAGTTTTGTTCGGATAATTATCTTGTCACATCTATTTCTGAAGTGTCCGTTACGGCCTTGCCTCAGTATCTCTCAGATTTTTCGGACGTGTTTGCGGAGGGTGGGGCTCCGGAATTGCCCCCTCATCGTGACTATGATTGTCCTGTGAATCTCATTCCGGGGGCTAAGTTGCCCAAGTCTCGGCTCTACAACCTCTCTCAACCCGAGAGAGAGGTCATGCGAAAGTATGTCGCCGAGAGTTTGGCAAAGGGTCATATTAGACCATCTAAGTCTCCAGTGGCTGTAGGTTTGTTCTTCGTGAAGAAGAAAGATGGATCACTGAGACCGTGTTTGGATTTCCGGGAGCTGAATCGTATTACAGTCCGGGATCCATATCCCCTGCCTTTGATCTCTGATCTTTTTGATCAGATTGTTGGAGCCAAGGTGTTCTCCAAGTTGGATTTGAGAGGAGCATACAATCTGATCAGGATCAAGGAGGGGGATGAGTGGAAAACGGCCTTCAATACGCACGAGGGTCATTTTGAGAACCTAGTAATGCCTTTTGGGTTGACGAATGCGCCAGCGGTATTTCAGCGATTTGTCAATGGTGGGGAGGTTCGTAGTAGTCTACCTTAATGACATTTTAATTTATTCTCCTGATCTGAAGACCCATCAGGATCATGTGAGACAGGTTTGACGATCATGCGGGAGAATAAGTTATACGCCAAATTGGAGAAATGTTTGTTTGCTGTGCAAGAGCTTCCATTTTTGGGATACATGCTTTCTGATTCTGGTTTTCGTATGGACCCCGAAAAGGTCCGGGCGGTTCTGGAGTGGGATCGACCGGAGAATCAGAAAGCTTTGATGCGATTTTTGGGGTTTACGAATTATTATAGAAAATTTATTTTGAATTATTCCACGTTAGTCAAACCTCTTACTGATATGACCAAGAAGGGCGCTGATGTCTCTGTCTGGTCGGATGAGGCATTGCAGGCCTTTTCGGCTATTAAGGATCGTTTTGCGTCTGCTCCCATTCTGGTGCAGCCGGATGTATCTCAGCCATTCGTGGTCGAGGTTGATGCATCAGAGGTGGGCGTTGGGGCGGTGCTTTCGCAGGGTCCTTCTCCTGACAAGTGGGTCCCGTGTGCCTTCTTCTCCAGGAAGCTCTCGGTCGCCGAGAGGAATTATGATGCCTTTGAAGAATGGCGTCACTGGTTAAAGGGGGCTTCTCACCCCGTTACTGTGTATACAGACCATAAGAATTTGGCTTACCTGCAATCTGCCAAGCGTCTGAACCCTAGACAGGCCAGATGGTCATTGTTTTTTACCAGGTTCAATTTCGTGGTTACCTTTCGCCCAGGGGTCAAGAACGTCTCGCAGCTTCCCTGGGGGAGGTGATTCAGAAGATCCAGCGCCGATTTTGGCGGATGGAGTGGTGGTCTCCGCTCTGTACCCTGAATTGGAGATGGAGATGTTGGGAGCTCAGGAGGGGGCTCCTGGTTCGTGTCCCCCAGGGAGGTTGTTTGTTTCTGAGGGCCTACGATACAAGGTGTTCAAGGAACATCACGATACTGTTCTCGCTGGACATCCTGGTGGTAAGTCCACCTGTGATCTGGTGTCCCGGAGGTTCTGGTGGCCAGGTTTGCGTAAGAGTATTGAGAACTACGTGGCAGCTTGTGAAACCTGCGCTCGGTCTAAGGTTGCTCATACTCGACCGCCTGGTTCACTTCTTTCATTGTCTATTCCATCTCGTCCTTGGACACATTTGTCCATGGACTTTATTACGGACCTATCGAGTTCCTCCGGGAGAACAGTGATTTTGGTGGTAGTCGATCGTTTCAGTAAAATGGCTCACTTTATACCTCTAACAAGTCTGCCTAATGCTAAGACTCTGGCGCAGATTTTTGTGGATAATATTGTTAAATTGCACGGTATTCCTTAGGATATTGTCTCTGATAGGGGCACTCAGTTTGTCTCCAGGTTTTGGAGGGCGTTCTGCTCTCGACTTGGCATTCAACTTTCTTTCTCGTCGGCTTTCCATCCACAGTCGAATGGTCAGACGGAGCGTACCAATCAAAACCTGGAGACCTACTTGAGGTGCTTTGTGGCTGAGAATCAGGAGGACTGGTCCTCATTCTTGCCCTTAGCAGAATTTGCATTGAATAATCGTAGGCAGGAGTCCACGGGTAAGTCGCCATTTTTTGGCGCATACGGTTTCCATCCTCAGTTTGGTACCTTTTCTGGGTCTGGTTCCTCCGGGATGCCAGAGGAGGAGAGTTTCTCTTCTGCCTTATCCTCTATCTGGCGGGGGATTCAAGGGAATTTGGAGAGGATGGCTGAGAGGTATAAACGAATGGCTGACAGGAGACGTGTGACCGGTCCGGACCTGTGTGTGGGTGATTTGGTGTGGTTGTCCACTAGGAATATCAAGTTAAGAATGCCATCTTGGAAACTGGGTCCAAGATTTGTTGGTCCATATAGGATTTCTGCTGTGATCAATCCTGTGGCATTTCGACTTGATCTGCCGCAGACTTGGAGGATCCACGATGTCTTCCACAAGTCTTTACTAAAAAAGTATGTTAAACCGGTGGTACCATCGCCATTGCCTCCTCCTCCTGTTCTGGTCGAGGGAAACTTGGAGTTCGAGATCTCCAGGATTCTCGACTCGAGAGTTCTGCGGGGTTCCCTCCAGTACCTGGTTCACTGGAGGGGATATGGTCCTGAGGAGAGGATGTGGGTTCCGGCGTCAGATGTCAACGCCAGCCGTCTGGTGAGGGCCTTTCATAGGTCCCATCCGGATAAGGTTGGTCCAGGGTGTCCGGAGGTCACCCGTAGAAGGGGGGGGGGGTACTGTCATGCCCCATTCTGACGATGTACGGAGGTCAGCCAGGATTGCAGCACGAGTCTAGTATTTGTTTTGATGCTGTGCTGGATCCGCCTCGCATCAGGTTTAAATGGTCTCCAGCTAAAGTGCTCTGAGCGGATTATACTGTTCATTAGTGTCTGGGAAGTTTGGAAGAAAGGTTGGCTGTTTGTTCCTGCTCTCGGCAGATAAGTGTCTTTTCTTGTTTGGTTGTTTATATCATCTTACCCATCCAGGTTCTGTGCGAGCTGGCTGCTCCTTTCTCCCCACTTCACCATCTCAGGGAGTTCAGGGTTCTGTTAGTTTAGGCTGGTGGACACAGGAAATCTACCATCAAGGTTTGTCTGTGGGCTGAGCATTGCAGGGAAAGAGGTCAGGGATAAATTAGGAGGTGACCCTTCCCCTGTCTCTCGTCCAGAGCCTGGTTGGTGTGTTGTCTGTTTAACTGTGCACGTCCGCCGTGACACAGGGTGAATAGGAAAATGGATTAAAAGATCCCAGGTTCTGGCCCCTAAGGGGGAAAATAGTTATTAAATAAAAAGTAAAAAAAAAAAAACATCAAAATATTAAGTATAAATCACCTCCTTTCCAAATAACACATCCTAGATCTGAGTTAATTAAATATTCTTCTGAAATACTTTGTTCTTTACATAGTTGAATGTGCTGGCAACAAAATTACACAAAAATTTAAAAATGGAAATCAAATTTTTCAACCCATGGAGGTCTGGATTTGGAGTCACATTTAAAATTTAAGTGGAAAAACACACTACAGGCTGATCCAACTTTGATGTAATGTCCTTAAAACAAGTCAAAATGAGGCTCAGTAGTGTGTGCGGCCTCCACGTGCCTGTATGACCTCCCTACAACGCCTGTGCATGCTCCTGATGAGGTGGCGGACGGTCTCCTGAGGGATCTCCTCCCAGACCTGGACTAAAGCATCTGCCAACTCCTGGACAGTCTGTGGTGCAACGTGACGTTGGTGGATAGAGCGAGACATGATGTCCCAGATGTGCTCAATTGGATTCAGGTCTGGGGAACGGGCGGGCCAGTCCATAGCATCAATGCCTTTGTCTTGCAGGAACTGCTGACACACTTCAGCCACATGAGGTCTAGCATTGTCTTGCATTAGGAGGAACCCAGGACCAACCGCACCAGCATATGGTCTCACAAGGGGTCTGAGGATCTCATCTCGGTACCTAATGGCAGTCAGGCTACCTCTGGCGAGCACATGGAGGGCTGTGCAGCCCTCCAAAGAAATGCCACCCCACACCATTACTGACTCAATGCCAAACCGGTCATGCTGGAGGATGTTGCAGGCAGCAAAACGTTCTCCACGGCATCTCCAGACTCTGTCACATGTGCTCAGTGTGAACCTGCTTTCACCTGTGAAGAGCACAGGGCGCCAGTGGCGAATTTGCCAATCTTGGTGTTCTCTGGCAAATGCCAAACGTCCTGCACGGTGTTGGACTGTAAGCACAACCCCCACCTGTGGACGTCGGGCCCTCATATCACCCTCATGGAGTCTGTTTCTGACCGTTTGAGCAGACACATGCACATTTGTGGCCTGCTGGAGGTCATTTTGCAGGGCTCTGGCAGTGCTCCTCCTGTTCCTCCTTGCACAAAGGCGGAGGTAGCGGTCCTGCTGCTGGGTTGTTGCCCTCCTACGGCCTCCTCCACGTCTCCTTATGTACTGGCCTGTCTCCTGGTAGCGCCTCCATGCTCTGGACACTACTCTGACAGACACAGCAAACCTTCTTGCCACCGCTTGCATTGATGTGCCATCCTGGATAAGCTGCACTACCTGAGCCACTTGTGTGGGTTGTAGACTCCGTCTCATGCTACCACTAGAGTGAAAGCACCGCCAGCATTCAAAAGTGACCAAAACATCAGCCAGGAAGCATAGGAACTGAGAAGTGGTCTGTGGTCACCACCTGCAGAACCACTCCTTTATTGGGGGTGTCTTTCTAATTGCCTATAATTTCCACCTGTTGTCTATCCCATTTGCACAACAGCATGTGAAATTGATTATCACTCAGTGTTGCTTCCTAAGTGGACAGTTTGATTTCACAGAAGTGTGATTGACTTGGAGTTACATTGTGTTGTTTAAGTGTTCCCTTTATTTTTTTGAGCAGTGTATATAAACAATAAATATACATATTACATATCGCCACGTCTGAAAAGTCCAAACTATTAAAATATATTTTAAAAAATGTCCTATGCGGTGAGTGCCGTAACAGAAAACAATTAATAAATAAAAACTGTGTGATTCGCCATTTTATTTTAGTCACCTTGTCCCCCCAAAAAATAGGATCGGACTGTTCTATTATGGGCCGGACGTTCCATAAAATGCGGAATGCACGCAGTGTTTTATTTTTTTCGCGTGGTATCGAGTATTGCAATACTTTTTTATGGTATCAAAACCGAATCAAAATTTTGGTATCGAAACAACCCTACCGTACATAAGACAATCAGCCAAAAAATAAAAAAGATATGGCTTTCAGAAAATGGAGACATAAAAACATATTTTTTTGTTTAAAAAATGCTTTTATTGTTTAAAACCAAAATAGATTTAAAACAACCAACATATTAGGTATCGCCACATCCGTAACAACCTGCTCTATAAAAATATCACATGAGCTAACCCGTCTGGTTAACACCGTAAAAAAAAAAAAAAAAAAACGTGTCAAAAGATCAATTTTTTTTGTCGCCGACCATCACAAAAAAAAGTGTAATACCAAACGATCAAAAAGTAGTATGTACCCCAAAATAGTACCAATCAAACCATCATCTTATGCCGCAAAAAATTAGACCCTAAGACAATCGCCCAAAAGATAAAAAAGATTTGGCTTTCAGAAAATGGAGACCTAAAAACATGATTGTTTTTCTTTCAAAAATGCTTTTATTGTGTTAAACCAAAATAAATATAAAAAAATAGGCAAATTAGATATCGCCACATCTGTAACAACCTGTTCTATAAAAATATCACATGATTTACCCTTGTCAGGTGAAAACCGTTAAAAAAATTTAAAGCGTGCCAAAAAATGATTTGTCACCATACATCACAAAAAGTTTAATACCAAACGGTCAAAAAATAAAATGTACCCCAAAATAGTACCAATCAGTCACTTCATGCCGCAAAAATTAAGCCCCGTGTTCCCGTAAACAGTTTACGATCACATGTGGGGTGTTTCTGTAAAGTGCAGAATCAGGGTAATCAATATTAAGTTTTATTTGGCTGTTAACCCTTGTTGGGTTACAGGAAAAAATGAATTAAAATGGAGAATCTACCAAAAAGGTGACATTTAACCCCTTAAGGACGCAGGGCGTACCGGTACGCCCTATTTCCCGAGTCCTTAAGGACTCAGGGCGTACCGGTACGTCCTAACTTTAAATCGTTATGCCGGCGCCGCAGGGGTTAATCGGAACAGGATGCCGGCTGAAATCATTCAGCCAGCATCCTGTCACAACGCCAGGGGGGTCATGTGACCCCCCCCGTATCGACGATCGCCGCAAACCGCAGGTCAATTCAGACCTGCGGTTTGCTGCGCTTTCTGATCCCCGCGGTTCCTGACCGCGGGGATCAGAAACTTTAGTGTCCCTAAAATATCGATTTTCCACCCCCCCCCTGCACCCCTGCATGATTTTTTGCCGGCGGGTGGTGCAGGGGATGGGGGGGGAGTTGTGGGCGGTGCGGGAGGTGGGCGGTGCGGCAGGCGGGATCGCGATCCCCCGCCCGCCTCCCCTTGAATAATCGTTGGTGGTTAGTGGGTATACCAGGGTGCCAGCACATTGCTGACACCCTGGTATAAACGGCTGGTTTAACCCTTTCCATACCGCGGTCCATACAGACCGCTATATGGAAAAAGTTAACAGTAAGAGGGAGCTCCCTCCCTCTCCCATCGGGGGACTGCTGTGCCTTTGCAGCCCCCCGATGGAGAGAGCTCACAGACAGCCCCCCGACAGCCCCGTCGTTACCCTTCCCCGTCTGCGAAGTTCTGACCACAACTGAGCAGACGGGGAAGGTTCCCATGGCAACAAGACGCCGTCTCAGGCTAAAGGCAGAGATCTGTTCAGACAAAGTGTAAGTAAAATACAGTACAAAACACTATATGGTGTACTGTACTGTATTATACAGACATCAGACCCATTGGATCTTCAAGAACCAAGTGGGTCTGGGTCAAAAAAAAAGTGAAAAAAAAGTAAAAATCAAAAAACACATTTATCACTGATTAAAAAAATAAAATTCCCTACACATGTTTGGTATCGCCGCGTCCGTAACGACCTGATCTTTAAAACAGTCATGTTAATTACTTCCCAAAAAAGGTAATAAAAGTGATCAAAAAAGTCGCATGTACGCCAAAATAGTACCAATCAAACCGTCATCTCATCCCGCAAAAATCATACCCTCGCCCAAAAACTGAAAAAACTATGGCTCAGACTATGGAAACACTAAAACATGATTTTTTTTTGTTTCAAAAATGAAATTATTGTGTAAAACTTAAATAAATTTTAAAAAGTATACATATTAGGTATAGCCGCGTCCGTATCGACTGGCTCTATAAAAATATCACATGACCTAACCGCTCAGGTGACCACCGTAAAAAAATAAAAACGGTGTAAAAAAAGCAATTTTTTGTCATCTTACATCACAAAAAGTGTAATAGCAAGCGATCAAAAAGTCATATGCACCCCAAAATAGTGCCAATCAAATCGTCATCTCATCCCGCAAAAAATGAGACCCTACTTAAGATAATTGCGCAAAAACTAAAAAAACTATGGCTCTTAGACTATGGAGACACTAAAACATATTTTTTGTTTTAAAAATGAAATCATTGTGTAAAACTTACATAAATAAAAAAAATTGTATACATATTAGGTATCGCCGCGTCCGTGACAACCTGCTCTATAAAATGACCACATGATCTAACCTGTCAGATGAATGTTGTAAATAACAAAAAAAAAGTGCCAAAAAATCTATTTCTTGTTACCTTGCCGCACAAAAAAGTGTAATATAGAGCAACCAAAAATCATATGTACCCTAAACTAGTACCAACAAAACTGCCACCCTATCCCGTAGTTTCTAAAATGGGGTCACTTTTTTTGGAGTTTCTACTCTAGGGGTGCATCAGGGGGGCTTCAAATGGGACATGGTGTCAAAAAAACCAGTCCAGCAAAATCTGCCTTCCAAAAACCGTATGGCATTCCTTTCCTTCTGCACCCTGCCGTGTGCCCGTACAGCGGTTTACAACCACATATGGGGTGTTTCTGTAAACTACAGAATCAGGGCCATAAATAATGAGTTTTGTTTGGCTATTAACCCTTGCTTTGTAACTGGAAAAAAAAAATATTAAAATGGAAAATCTGCCAAAAAAGTGAAATTTTGAAATAGTATCTCTATTTTCCATTAAATCTTGTGCAACACCTAAAGGGTTAACAAAGTTTGTAAAATCAGTTTTGAATACCTTGAGGGGTGTAGTTTCTTGGATGGGGTCACTTTTATGGAGTTTCTACTCTAGGGGTGCATCAGGGGGCTTCAAATGGGACATGGTGTAAAATAAAAAAACAGTCCAGCAAAATCTGGCTTCCAAAAACCATACGGCGCACCTTTCCCTCTACGCCCTACTGTGTGCCCGTACAGTAGTTTACGGCCACATATGGGGTGTTTCTGTAAACGGCAGATCCGGGCAATAAAGATATAGTCTTGTTTGGCTGTTAACCCTTGCTTTGTTAGTGGAAAAAAATGGGTTAAAATGGAAAATTAGGCAAAAAAATAAAATTCTCAAATTTCATCCCCATTTGCCAATAACTCTTGTGCAACACCTAAAGGGTTAACGACGTATGTAAAATCAGTTTTGAATACCTTGAGGGGTATAGTTTCTTGGATGGGGTCATTTTTATGGAGTTTCTACTCTAGGGGTGCATCAGGGGGCTTCAAATGGGACATGGTGTAAAAAAAAAAACAGTCCAGCAAAATCTGGCTTCCAAAAACTGGCTTCTAAAAATGTAGTTTATAGAATGGGGTCATTTTTGGGTGGTTTCTATTATGTAAGCCTCGCAAAGTGACTTCAGACCTTTAGTGGTCCCTAAAAATTGTTTTTTTGTAAATTTCTGAAAAATTTCAAGATTTGCTTCTAAACTTCTAAGCCTTGTAACATCCCCAAAAATAAAATATCATTCCCAAAATGCTACAAACATGAAGTAGACATATGGGGAATGTAAAGTCATCACAATTTTTGGGGTATTACTATGTATTACAGAAGTAGAGAAACTGAAACTTTGAAATTTGCAAATTTTTAAAAATTTTTGGTAAATATGGTATTTTTTTATGCAAAAAAATTTACTTTTTGGACCCAATGTTAGAAGTGTCATGAAGTACAATATGTGACGAAAAAACAATCTCAGAACGGCCTGGATAAGTCAAAGCGTTTTAAAGTTATCAGCACTTAACCCCTTAAGGACCGGGCTCATTTTCACCTTAAGGACCAAGCCATTTTTTGGAAATCTGACCAGTGTCACTTTAAGTGCTAATAACTTTAAAACGCTTTGACTTATCCAGGCCATTCTGAGATTGTTTTTTCGTCACATATTGTACTTCATGACACTGGTAAAATGAAGTCAAAAAAATTATTTTTTTTGCACAAAAAAAATACCTAATTTACCAAAAATTTGGAAAAATTTGCAAATTTCAAAGTTTCAGTTTCTCTACTTCTGTAATACATAGTAATACCCCAAAAAATTGTGATGACTTTACATTCCCCATATGTCTACTTCATGTGTGAATTGTTTTGGGAATGATATTTTATTTTTTGGGGATGTTATAAGGCTTAGAAGTTTAGAAGCAAATCTCGAAATTTTTCAGAAATTTACAAAAACTAAATTTTTAGGGACCAGTTCAGGTCTGAAGTCGATTTGCGAGGCTTACATAATAGAAACCACCCAAAAATGACCCCATCTAAGAAACTACACCCCTCAAGGTATTCAAAACTGATTTTGCATACATTATTAACCCTTTAGGTGTTGCACAAGAGTTATTGGCAAATGGGGAGGAAATTTGAGAATTTAATTTTTTTGTCTAATTTTTCATTTTAACCCATTTTTTCCACTAACAAAGCAAGGGTTAACAGCCAAACAAGATTGTATCTTTATTGCCCTGACTCTGCCGTTTACAGAAACACCCAATATGTGGCCGTAAACTACTGTACGGCCACACAGCGGGGCGTAGAGGGAAAGGTGCGCCGTATGGTTTTTGGAAGGCTGATTTTTATGGACTGGTTTTTTGACACCATGTCCCATTTGAAGCCCCCTGATGCACCCCTAGAGGAGAAACTCCCTAAAAGTGACCCCATCTAAGAAACTACACCCCTCAAGGTATTAAAAACTGATTTTACATACGTCGTTAACCCTTTAGGTGTTGCACAAGAGTTATTGGCAAATGGGGATGAAATTTGAGAATTTCATTTTTTTGCCTAATTTTCAATTTTAACCCATTTTTTCCACTAACAAAGCAAGGGTTAACAGCCAAACAAGACTGTATCTTTATTGCCCTGACTCTGCTGTTTACAGAAACACCCCATATGTGGCCGTAAACTACTGTACGGGCACACAGTTGGGCGTAGAGTGAAAGGTGCGCCGTTTGGTTTTTGGAAGGCTGATTTTGCTGGACTGTTTTTTTGACACCATGTCCCATTTGAAGCCCCCCTGATGCACCCCTAGAGTAGAAACTCCATAAAAGTGACCCCATCTAAGAAACTACACCCTTCAAGGTATTCAAAACTGATTTTACAAACGTTGTTAACCCTTTAGGTGTTGCACAAGATTTAATGGAAAATAGAGACACAATTTCAAAATTTCAAATTTTTGGCAGATTTTCCATTTTAATATTTTTTTTCCAGTTACAAAGCAAGGGTTAACAGCCAAACAAAACTCATTATTTATGGCCCTGATTCTGTAGTTTACAGAAACACCCCATATGTGGTCGTAAACAGCTGTACAGGCACACGGCAGGGCGCAGAAGGAAAGGAATGCCATACGGTTTTTGGAAGGCAGATTTTGCTGGACTGTTTTTTTTTGACACCCTGTCCCATTTGAAGCCCCCCTGATGCACCCCTAGAGTGGAAACTCCAAAAAAGTGACTCCATTTAAGAAACTACGGGATAGGGTGGCAGTTTTGTTGGTACTAGTTTAGGGTACATATGATTTTTGGTTGCTCTATATTACACTTTTTGTGCAGCAAGGTAACAAGAAATAGCTTTTTTGGCACGTTTTTTTTTTTTTGTTATTTACAACATTCATCTGACAGGTTAGATCATGGGGTAATTTTATAGAGCAGGTTGTCACGGACGCGGCGATACCTAATATGTATACATTTTTTTTTATTTATGTAAGTTTTATACAATAACTTCATTTTTAAAACCAAAAAAATGTTTTAGTGTCTCCATAGTCTAAGAGCCATAGTTTTTTCAGTTTTTGGGCGATTATCTTGAGTAGGGTCTCATTTTTTGCGGGATGAGATGACGGTTTGATTGGCACTATTTTGGGGTGCATATGACTTTTTGATCGCTTGCTATTACACTTTTTGTGACGTAAGATGGCAAAAAATGGCTTTTTTTACACTGTTTTTATTTTTATTTTTTTACGGTGGTCATCTGAGGGGTTAGGTCATGTGATATTTTTATAGAGCCGGTCGATACGGACGCGGCGATACCTAATATGTATACTTTTTTTTTATTTATGTAAGTTTTACACAATGATTTCATTTTTGAAACAAAAAAAAATCATGTTTTAGTGTTTCCATAGTCTAAGAGCCATAGTTTTTTCAGCTTTTGGGCGATTATCTTGAGTAGGGTCTCATTTTTTGCGGGATGAGATGACGGTTTGATTGGTACTATTTTGGCATACATGCGACTTTTTTGATCACTTTTATTACCTTTTTTGGGAAGTAAGGTGGGCAAAATTTTAATTTTCTCATAGTTTTTATTTTTTTATTTTTATGGCGTTCACCGTGCGGGGAAAGTAACATGACCATTTTATAGATCAGGTCGTTACGGACGCGGCGATACCTAATATGTGTAGTTTATTTTATTTTTTTAATTTTTATTCAGTGATAAATGTTTTTTTTTTATCTTAACTTTTTTTTTACATTTTTTTGACCCAGACCCGCTTGGTTCTTGAAGATCCAGTGGGTCTGATGTCTGTATAATACAGTACAGTACAATATATATTGTTCTGTACTGTATTTTACTTACACTGAACAGATCTATGCTTTCAGCATAGATCTGTTCAGCACCATGGACAGCAGGACGCCTGAGCAGGCGTCCTGTTGCCATGGGAACCCTCCCCGTCTGCTCAGAACTTCGCAGACGGGGAAGGGTAAGCACGGGGCTGAGGGGGGCTCTCTCCCTCTCCATCGGGGGGCTGCAAAGGCACAGCAGCCCCCCGATGGAGAGGGAGGGAGCTCCCTGACCGATGACAGTTAACTTTTTCCATACAGCGGTCCGTACGGACCGCGGTATGGAAAGGGTTAAACGGCTGACATCTGCACAGATGTCAGCCGTTTATACCAGGGTGCCAGCAATGTGCTGGCACCCTGGTATAACCACTAGAAGCCAACGATCATTCATGGGGAGGCGGGCGGGGGATCGCGATCTCGCCTGCCGCACCGCCCGCCTCCCGCAACGCCCCCACCGCCTGCGACACCCCCCCCCCGCCGGCATCAAATCATGCAGGGGTGCAGTGAAAAATATAGATTTTAGCCACTCTAAAGTTTTTGATCCCCGCGGTCAGGGACCGCGGGCATCAGAAACTGCAAAAAGCGCAGCAAACCGCAGGTCTGAATTGACCTGCGGTTTGCTGCGATCGCCGACACGGGGGGGTCACATCACCCCCCCTGGCGTTGTCACAGGATGCCGGCTGAAGGATTTCAGCCGAAATCCCGTTCCATTTAACCCCTCGGGCGCCGGAATCCCGATTTAAAAGTTAGGACGTACCGGTACGTCCTTGGTCCTTAAGGACTCGGGAAATAGGGCGTACCGGTACGTCCTATGTCCTTAAGGGGTTAAAGTCCTTAAGGTGAAATAGGGCTGAGTCCTTAAGGGGTTAAAAATGTCATCTCATTTTTCCTTAAATTCTTGTGGAACACCTAAAGGGGTAACAAAGTTAGTAAAATCAGTTTTGAATAACTTGAGGGGTGTAGTTTCTACAATGGGGTCATTTAAGGGTGGTTTCCACTATGTAAGGGCTTGTTCACACGACCGTTGCCCCTTCGTGCCCGTGCTGTGGACCGCAAATTTCAATCCGCAATGCACGGGCACCGGCCGTGGGGCTGCCGCATGCAGATTACGACCCCATTCACTTAAATGGGGTCCGCATCCGTGATGAGGAATTCACACGGCCGGCGCCCTGTGTATTGCGGAACCGCCGTATGCGGCCAGCAATACGGCGACGCGTGCTTCCATTCCACAAAAAAATACTTGTTCTATCTTTTTGCTGAACGGATGGATCTGGACCTTCCCCGCCACCGCACGGACGTTGCCAATGCATTAGGGGCCGCGATCCAAACGGCCGCGTGCCCCCAATGGAAGCGCTCATTAGTAACAGGAAAATACCGGTAACTAACATTGTGCGGTAGAAAAAAAATTACTGGAACCGAAAGGGCCACTAAAATACCGATGTTGTGAGATATTTTCCTATCCGGCGAACTGAGCATGCTCAATACAAGTGACGTCCCCATCTGAGGTAGGAAAATATCTCAGAACACCGGCCTTGCCAGTCAGATACCGGCCGGGTGTCCCTCAATGTGAGCTGGCTAAACACTAGCTCTGTTCCGGACCTGTCCTCTAGTTTAGACACAACCATAATGACAGTGAAAGATGTAGCCGCCGGTGATCGCCGCCTCCCATCATCCAGAACGGTAATTCCGCTGCGTCACACAATGACTGCCCGCCTGCCTCACTGCAGCCTCTGCCCCGCCCACATCACTGACTGACAAGGGTGCTCGCCAGGCCCCGCCCCCGAAACGAGCCTCACTGCTGCCTCTTCCCCGCCCACATCACTGACTGACAAGGCTGCTCGCCAGGCCCCGCCCCCGAAACGAGCCTCACTGCTGCCTCTGCCCCGCCCACATCACCGCCCACAAGGCTGCTCGCCAGGCCCCGCCCCCTGGTTTGAGCGCTACATTAGTTCGGCGTCTGTCGTATTTTCCTGACATCTGTAAACCCCGCCCACCTCGTCCATAGGCCCGGACTGACTCTGACTGCTCCCACGTGTAGACGCGGGTCTAGTGCTGCGGCGAACATGGCAGAGCTGGGTAAGTGCTCCTAGTCGTGCGCCTCCTTCTCTCCCTCACATTCTCTCTGCATTTTTTTAGCCTGCTGTAATATCATCTATACTGACTGTATAATCAGCTCTGCTATATTCATCTTCTCATCTGTTACAGTTATATATAGTGTATTTATGATTATATGTATGTAGTGGTGTGTGTACACATAGTTCTGTATTTATATACGTATTGGGTTGTGTGTGTACATACATACATACATATTTTACACACAGTAGTTTGAGTATTTTGGATGCCTGCTCTTCCTCCCTGTAGTTTTTGGATCTGATACATGTGTAACTACAGGCCTAACAAAGCCCCCCTTTTACCCCCTTGCTGTGCATTACTGTGATGGCTATGATTGGTATTAATACCTGTAGTAATATCCGCTGTGTACACATGGTCTGACTTTGCTTTCTCTTCCACGTGGGACTTGGTATAGGAAGTTCCTTCTGGCAGTGATTGCTCCTAGTGAATGATCAGGATGTACAGTGGATGATGGGCGATGTACCTTATGTCTATTTTACAACTTTCCCTCTGAGATAACTGCAGAGACCTCTTTGTTGTGTGTCGGGTCTCGTGGCCTCTGCCGTATGATCCACTTTCTGAATAGTGTCCTGTGTAATTTCATTCTCCCTGCTCCATGTGACTATACAGAGAAGGCCTTATACAGACTAGACAAGGGTCCCGGGACCAGTTTAGGACACATGAATGTACTTACAGGGGTCGTTCTGGTAGAAGGGTGTAACTTATTGGATATATAATTTAAAGTGAATCTGCCACCTGAAAGGGGTTTTCTGAAACTTTTTTTTTAACTGGTGATGACCCTTCTCTTCTAGGTCATCAGTATCTGATCTGTGGTGGTCCGACACCCCCACTGATTAGCTGTTTGTGAAGCAATGGGCAGGCATAGCGGTTGTGCTTGGTATCACTTCTCAGCCCCATCCACTTCTATGGGGCCGAGCTGCTCCTAGGCCACGTGACCAATGAACATGACTGGCCCAGGCAAAGCTGCGAGAAGGCCATGGTACTTGCAAGAACACCAGAACATACCTATCATTTAAATGGTCTCTGAAAACCCCTTTAAATCTGTCTGATCTGCAGACAGCGTGTTATAGAACTGGTGGAATTGAGCAGATTAAAGGGGTTCTTTCTTCCAAAAAAAAAACAGCACCACATGTGTCCAAAGATTGGGGCTGAGGTGTAACACCACACATTCACTTCAGTAGAGCAGATCTGCAATACCCGAGACAACCCATGGACAATTGTGGAGCTATTTTTGGAAGAAGACATTCATGTTTCTCTAATCCTGGACAACCCCTTTAATACACATTTTTGTCTTGGCCCCTTTGGGGCAAAACCCACTACCTCTCTGATTGCCGGGGTCCCAATTTAAGTGTCCTTATGAGCGCTCAGAGAACTGACACAGACACACTGCTGAATCAGATTCTCTCTCCTTTATTCCACACAAGTATACATCTTTATAACACTACAGGTAATCGGAGACAAATCTGGCACACCACCAAGGGGCTGGAAATCAAAACGAATGATTTGATTAGTTATTCATAAAAGGCAATACTTCCGCACCATACTAACAATTAGTTTTTAATGGTTAAAAAGTTCCATAGCATCTTATCTCAAAGTTAGCATTCTCTAGCAGCACATCCTTAAAGCTACAGGGAACGCTGATAAGGGAGCAGCTGCCTTGGCCTTGCGGCTAGGAACATTTGATCTATATACACAGACTCCCTACATCCTGCTCGTTAATTTTCCACATATGCACAAGATGGAAGAAATACTCATACAAAATGGATTCTCATCCCTCACAGTTCCCCCATTTTGAGATCACTTGGAACTGACATCTTAACCCACGGGGACTCCAGTTGGGATAGGCCCAAATGGATTCTCATCCCTCACAGCCCCTTAACGCATAATGCCATAAATGCTCCATACGTGTAGTACAGCAGACACCGTCATAATGACAGGGATCGACGATGAATCTGAAACCCATGAGGTGCCGCATTCAGTAGCAATCGCAACATCTGTGAGAATAGGCAGAGGGATGCGGCTCTGACCTATACTAGTAGCCCCCACTGTGAAATTGCGGCGTTTCGACCAGTTAGAGCTATGGAGCGAGTCCATTGCGGGAATCGCGCGCCGTGTGTGCTTGACCTTATTTCTACAGAATCTTACTGACCGCTTTATGTCGCTATGATTCTGTGGAAAAAAGGCCATGCAGAGACGCATAGCATTATAAATCATGATAATGCTGTGCGCTCCTGCAAGTCCACAGCAGAGGATCACACTCGCACACTGAGCGTGATTTCCGCAATGGACTCGCTCGTGTGAAACAGCCCTTACCATGACAGGCTGGTGCCTGCTGAAGTTTTCCTGTCATGATAAACTGCCTGAAAAACTGCATGAGGCACAGCTCAGCAGGCAAAGCGGCAGAATCCCATTCACAATAATGAATCTCAATTGCACCCAAACTGTTGAATAACGGTTATCAAAAAGTTGTATGTAGCGCAAAAATTGTACCAATAAAAACTAAGTTCGTCCCGCCAAAAACAAGCCCTCATACAGCTCTGTAGACCGAAATATAAAAAACGTTTTGGCTGTCAGAAAATGGCAATGCAAACAATTTTTCCAAAGGTTTTTATTTTTCAAAAGTAATAAAACAAAAACAAAAAAATTAGGTATCGCTGTAATTCTACTGAGCTGCAGAATAAGAATGCTATGTAATTTTTAGCGCACAGTTAACGTTGTATTATCAAAAACTTGGCAGATTTTATTGAATTTTACCCCACAAATATTTTCTAATAAAGACATGGTAAAATAAATGGTGCAATTTAAAAAAAAAATAATAATTTTGTCCCGCAAAAAATAAGCCCTCATAGCCCTATATGTGAACGGAAAAATAAAGTTACGGTTATTGGAATGTGGGGAGAAAAAATCAAAAAATGCAAAAACCACAGTAGGCCAAGTCCTTAAAGGGTTTCTGTCAGCAGGAAAATGATTATTAACCCCTTCACGACTGCAATCCGTTTATATATGTGATATTTGCACATGCCCCGTGCAGCTACCACGTGTATAAACGTCAAGCCAGCTCTTTAATCCAAGCGCTGCAAAGCTTGATTGATCATGTGATGAGCGTAGGGGCGTCATCAAAGGTCCTATTGCTCACAGATGAAGACAGAAGAGATGCCGGCTGCACGAACAAGTGGATTAAGGTGATTTTTTATTTTTTTTTTAACCCCTCCAGCCCTATTTTACTTAGCATTCTGAATACAGAATGCTATTATTTTCCCTTATAACCTTGTTATAAGGGGAAATAATAATGATCGGGTTCCCATCCCGATCGTCTCCTAGCAACCGTGCGTGAAAATCGCACCGCATCCGCACTTGCTTGCGATTTTCACTCAGCCCCATTCACTTGTATGGGGCCTGCGTTGCGTGAAAAACGCACAAAATAGAGCTTGCTGTGAATTTCACGCAACGCACAAGTGATGCGTGAAAATCACCGCTCATGTGAACAGCCCCATAGTCCGGATTCAGTGCGGGTGCAATGCGTTCACCTCACGCATTGCCCCCGCGCGGAAAACTCGCCCGTGTGAAAGGGTCTTTATACTTTGCAATGGAAGAGCATTGCAAAGTATAGTACAGCCATCAGCCCCACTGGATCTTCAAGATCCAAGAGGGACTTGATAAAAAAAAAAAAAGTAAAAATAAATAATGTAAATTAAAATAAATAGCCTTTTCCTATAAAAATGCAAAAAAAAAACACGCACATATTTGGTATCACCGCGTCCGTATCGACAGTCTCTATAAATATATCACATGATCGACCCCGTCCAATAAACGCCATAACAAAATAAAAACTGTAAAAAAAAAGCCATTTTTGTCACCTTACATCAAAGTGCAACACCAAGTGATCAAAAGGGCGGATACACCCCGAAATAGTACCAATCAAACCGTCACCTCATCCTGCAAAAAATGATACCCTATTTAAGACAATCGCCCAAAAAATAAAAAAGCTATGGCTCTCAGACTATGGAGACACTAAAACATCATTTTTTGGGTTTCAGAAATGCTATTATGGTGTAAAACTTAAATAAGAAAAAGTATACATATTAGGTATTGCCACGTCCGTAACAATCTGCTCTATCAAAAATGTCACATGACCTAACCCCTCAGATGAATGCTGTAAAATAAATAAATAAAAACTGTTCCAAAACAGCCAATTTTTTGATCACCTTGCCCCATAAGGCTACTTTCACACTACCGTTCAGAGCGGATCCGTTTGGGGTCTGCCCAGACGGATCCGCTCATATAATGCAGACTTTGGATCCGTCTGCATTATATTGTAGAAAAAATTCTAAGTGTGAAAGTAGCTTCAGACGGATCCGTCCAGACTTTACATTGAAAGTCAATGGTGGATGGATCCGTTTGAAAATTGAGCCATATAGTGTCAAATTCAAACGGATCTGTCCCCATTGACTGACTTACATTGTAAGTCTGGACGGATCCGTTTGCCTCCGCACGGCCAGGTGGACACCCGAACGCTGCAAGCAGCGTTCAGGTGTCCGCTTGCGAAGCGGAGGCTGAACGCTGCCAGACTGATGCATTCTGAGCGGATCCGCGTCCACTCAGAATGCATTGGGGCAGTACGGATGCTTTCGAGGCCGCTTGTGAGAGCCTTCAAACGGAGCTCACAAGCGGAGCCCCGAACGCTAGTGTGAAAGTAGCCTAAAGTGTAATAATGAATGATGAAAAAATCCTATGTACCCAAAAATGGTACCAATAAAAACCAACTTTCTACAAAAAACAAGCCCCTGCACAAGACGATCGGCAGAAAAATTAAAAATATATGGTGTTCAGAAAATGGACACACAAACGTAATTTCTTTTTCAAAAATGCTTTATTATGTAAAACTCAAACAAAGTAGACCTATTTGATATCACTGTGTCCGTAACAACCTGCTCTATAAAAATAGTACAATATTAAAAATAACAAAACTGTCATTTTTTTGTTACCTTGCCTCACAAAAAAATGTAATATAGAGCAATTAAAAATCATATGTACCCCAAAATAGTACCAATATAACTGGCACCTTATCCTGTAGTTTCCAAAATGGCGTCACTTTTTGGGAGTTTCTACTGTAAGGGTGCATCAGGGGGGCTTTAAATGGGACATGGCATCTAAAAACCAGTCCAGCAAAATCTGCCTTCCAAAAACCATATGGCTCTCCTTTCCTTCTGCGCCCTGCCGTGTGCCCTTACATCAGTTTACGACCACATGTGGGGTGTTTCTGTAAACCGCAGAATCGGGGTAATAAATATTGAGTTTTGTTTGAGGGTTTAACAGCCAATGTGTTGAAGAAAAAAATTTAATAAAATGGAAAATCTGCCAAAAAAGTGAAATTTAGAAATTTCATCTCCATTTTCCTTTAATTCTTGTGGAACACCTAAACGGTTAACCAAGTTTATAAAATCAGTTTTGAGTAACTTGAGGGTTGTAGTTTCTACAATGGGGTCATTTATGGGGGGTTTCCACTATGTAAGCCCCACAAAGTGACTTCAGACCTGAACTGGTCCTTAAAAAGTGGGTTTTGGAAGTTTTCCTACAAATTTTAAGAATTGCTTCTAAACTTCTAAGCCTTCTAACGTCCTAAAAAAATAAAATGACCTTTCCAAAATGATGCCAAAATAAAGTAGACATATGGGGAATGTTAAGTAATATTTTATGAGGTATGACTTTTTGTTTCTGAAGCAGAGAAATTGAAACTTTGAAAATTGCGAATTTTTAAACATTTTTGGTAAATTTGAGATTTTTACATAAATAAAGGTGCAATATATTGACTCAAATTTATGACTGTCATGAAGTACAATGTGTCACGAGAAAGCAATCTCAGAATGGCTTGGATAAATAACTGTTCCAAAGCTATTACCACATAAAGTGACGCATGTCAGATTTGTAAACTTTGACCTGGACACTGGGGCATCAATGACCTTTGGTCATGAAAGGGTTAACCTGGCTGATATTAGTGATGTACAAATGTCAGCTGAACATAACTATATTAGTGCCAGCTCACTGCATGCCGCCGTTATTGAGAAAAAATAACTTTATAATATGCAAATGAGCCTCCTAGGAGCAGGGGGGTCGTTGCTCCTTGAGGCTCCGTTCTCCCACCTCTGGCCATGCCCTGCTACACTCTGATTGACAGGGCCAGGCACCGTTGGTCTCCGCTTGCCGACCCTGTCTCCTGTGGAAATCTTGCACTTGCTCCGCCCCGTTCAGTATTTGGCGCAGTGAGTGAAGCCGGCAGCTGGCGAGCGTCCTTCACTTTCTGCGACTGCACCGAATACTGAAAGGGAGGGCGTAGGTGTGAGATTTCCACAGGAGACAGGGCCTGCAAGCGGAGACCAACGCTGTCTGGCCCTGTCAATCAAGTGTAGCAGGGCATGGCCAGAGGTGGGAGAACGGAGCCTCAAGGAGCAACGACCCCCCCCCCCCCCCTGCTCCTAGGAGGCTCATTTGCATATTATAAAGTTATTTTTTCTCAATAACGGCGGCATGCAGTGAGCTGGCACTAATATAGTTATGTTCAGCTGACATTAGTACATCACTAATATCAGCCAGGTTAATAATCATTTTCCTGCTGACAGAAAGCCTTAAAAGAGGACCTGTCACCGCTCCTGACATGCCTGTTTTTAATAGCTACATGCATTCCCCATGTAATAACAATTCTGGAGCATCTATTCTTATGGCTCTGTGTTGTGCCATTCCTTTATTATTTCTACTAGAAGTTATGAATGAATTGCTAGCAGTCTGCAGTAAGGGTACAGAGGGGAGGTAACCAGGTGTGTAGCTATAGGGGAAGAATGGGAAGAAGCTGCTTTGGGGCCCAGACCCACAAGGGGCCCCCTCAGGAGGAGGACTAAAAGATTTTATTGCTACGGCCACCTCAACAGTATTATACAGGGACATTGTAGGAAATGGACAAAGTGGCTGCCGGGCCTTGTCTGAGAGCTCAATCTTTACGGTACTAGCCATAGGAGTGGGTGTTGCAAAGAAGTTGCTGAGGTAAGGGGGGGGGGGGGGGGGCTTCAAAAATTTGCTGTTGGGCCCAGTCAGTTGTAATTAACCAGTTGGGTGTGTGTCCCTGCACAGTCTGACAATGGCAGCACTGACTGGATAGAGTCAGACTGTGCAGGTACACCCCCCCCAACTGGTTACCTCCCCTCTGTACCCTTACTGCAGACTGCTGGCAATTCATGTATAACTTCTAGTAGAAATAAGTGGAATGGCACAACATAGAGCCATAAGACTAGTTGCTCCAGAATCATTATTACATGGGGAATGCATAAAGCTATTAAACAGGCATGTCAGGAGTAGTGACAGGTCCTCTTTAATGGCTATGTAACTTTTTTTTTTATTGCATTTTACTCCTTTTGGGCAAGAAATAATTTTTCTGTTGGATTTTAATAAAAATAGTCGTTCTGTCACAAAGGGTTAACCATCTAGCTGTGTGAATCTTTCACTTTGTGTCGGTCATCGAATACCCTTATTTAAGCTACATTCTTATCAGTAAGCTAAGGATTGAGCTTTGAGTGTTTAAGGTCTGAGAGCAGAGATAAGAAGTCCGTCAGCTAGCTGTCTGACGGAGCAGAAAGAAAATTCAGATCTTGCTAGTAGTGCATCTCAACTCTGTAAAGAGAACAGGACCATATTTTTAATAAAGACCAAATAGAAATAAGGATTTTTACCTCCTAATAGAGTACAGTGCAATAATAAAACAAATTGCCCCCAAAGGTGTTCATAGCCTTTAAAGGGGATTTCTCAATTTGGCAAATGGCATTTATCATGTAGAAAAAGTATCCCTCACCTGGGAGCAGCTAAGCCCTGTTAACTAGAATAGAGCTTAGCTGCGCCCAGTCCCGTGATACTAGTCGTGATGTCAATGGGCCTGCGGTAAACGGAGGGAAGGCTGCGACTGGAGTGCTGCTGCCTTCTCAAACAGCTGATCGGCGATAGTCCCGGGTGTCGAACTCCCAACTATCAGATGCTAATGATCTATCCAGAGAAAAGATCACCAGAAAGAGAACCACAGAACCCCTTTATCTTTCTCTACATGATAAATGCCAGGACCACCCACTTGACTGGGATCAATATATATTTTTGTGAGAAAAGATTCAGTATAACTTGTATTTTATTGCATTAACCCTCTGCTCGAATTGGGCTTGCTAGTCCAATGGGTGGTCCTAGTCAATGATTAACTGCTTTGTATCTATGGACATTCATGTTGTGATCGCTGATGAGTGCCCACCGGACTCACTGGATTCACTAAACCTTGACACTTATTGATCTAAATCTCTACTCGTTCTGGGCTTAGCATTCCAGTGGGACCATCCATAGAGACATAGCAGTCAATCATTGAATAGGGAGGAAGTCGGGCCTTTAGAAGGCTTGAGGCAACCAGAGCGAACAAACAGGTCCCCTGATCTCCACGCAGGGAAGCCATTGAGGCTCCCTGGAAAAAGGCTTCTCTGAATGAGGGAGCTGCTCTGACCTCCTGACAGCCCATAAACGCTTACGTAAGCCATATGCTTAGCAGTTTAATCATTTAGCTATAATGAGTGTTATGAGCTGCCAGGAGGTCAGAAATGGGGGGGGCTATATATCGAGCCATCAGAGCAGCTCCCTGATGGATTCGGTGTGAGGCAGATAGCATTTGTCTGCAGGCGCCCTGAAACCAAAATGAGTAAAATGCAATGATAAAAAAAATTGCTCCCAAAGGTGATTTGAATCAGTGGTGCGTATGAATAACAGATGGCCCTCTGCTACTTTCTCCTAGTAAGGGCTCATGCACACGACCTTATGTAATTTTGTGGTCCGCGAAACACGGATCCTCAAAAGGTAGACCTCTGTGTGATGTCCGTGTTGCATCTGTTTTTTTGCGGATCCATTATAACAATGCCTGTCCTTGTCTGCAAAATGGACAAGAATAGAACATGTTCTAGTTTTTTACGAAATGGACATACAAACATGAAGTCATTTCCGGGTTTTTTCCAGCCCTTTGAAATGAATGGTTCTGCATACGGACCTGTAAAAAAAATAACGTCAGAAGCATTCGTGTGCATGAGCCCCCTAATACTCTTACTTACCAGTAGTCCTGTATCCCATGCATCTAACAGGTATAAATATATGGACCCATTTATTTGAATATTGCGTTTTTGGTGTATGATAAAGTTGGCTTTGTCTTCCAGCTCTCTTCAGTGTGTCTGATAAGGCTGGGCTTGTGGAGTTTGCCCAACGGTTGAGCGCTCTTGGTCTGTCTTTGGTGGCCTCTGGTGGAACCGCAAAATGTTTGCGTGATGCCGGTCTCACTGTCAGGTAAATACAAGTTACACAAAATACATCCTCTTAGCTCCATGGGGAACATTATATCTTCTGGTGTATATTCTATACATTCTTTCAGACTGCTGCTTTTACGAATATTTTTATTTTTTGGTGGGGGGGACGGGACCTTGGTAATACAGCTAGTGTTTGCCTACTAGCATTTTCTTCATGGCAATTTTTTCCCCCTATCGAAGGTGATGTGAAAACCTGCTAAGAGGTACGGCATGCTGCGTTTTTTAAAAGAAGCCAGAGAGACAAACCCGCATAATTAAAAGGGTTGTGCAGGCAATATATATTGATTACCTATCATCAGGATAGGTCATCAATATCTGATTGGTGGGGGTCCAACACTCGGCACCCCCGCCAATCAGCTGTTTGAAGAGGAGGTGGTGCTTCCGTGGTGTTTCTTTCCGTGCCTCCGCACCACAAAAAATTAGAACACGTTCTATTAATTTTTTTTACGGTGCGGACGGATCACGGACCTATTCAAGTTGAATGGGTCTTGATCCGTCGCAGCCACCGCACAGATGTTGCCCGTGCATTGGGGACTGCAAATTGCAGTCCCCAATGCATGGAACGGCCGCACAACAGCCGTGTGCATGAGGCCTTAGGCTATATTCACAGCAGCGTTCTGAAATCGGCCTGCTGGAGTTCACCGGTTCCGACATTGATGCACATGGCTGAGCGCCACCAGACCCCCATTGACTATAATGGGGTCTGACGTTGATCCGTCTGGTTTCCAGCATAAGTGCCGACATTTGCGCCAGAACAGGCTGCCAGATTTCTTGACACTAGTGTAAACCTGGCATCAATCAGTCTCTGCCTGTCTGTAGCAGCCCCATGCTTTTCCTCCCCATGGCCCCTCCACAGACCTCTGTAATGTGAGCACGTGGCCCATCTCCACTGAAGACTGATCTGAGCCACGAACTGAGTTAGTAAAGAGGGGATTCTGATCAGAGAAGGAAGCATCTTTCTCTGATGAAATATATTATAAAGTCTGATATAACTGCTTCTGCTATTCATTTATGATAAAACAGTGAAAGGACAGTTCTTAATAATCAGCTCAGAATTGGGCTTTATGTATACATTTGGGCATCTGTAGCCACAGTCCTAGACCTCCTTTCATGGGGACAAAAATGATGGGTAAGCACTGTAATTAGTCTGCTTTTGCATCATGTTTTGCAGAGATGTGTCTGAACTCACTGGCTTTCCAGAGATGCTGGGGGGACGCGTGAAGACCCTCCATCCCGCAGTGCATGGAGGTGAGATTTTAATGCTGGTAACCTTTAAAATACATTCAGTACTGTACATGAAGAGGTTAATGATCCTTTATCACCGATTACATGAATAGTAAGTCAAAGGGGTTGCTCCAGAATAAAAATGTATCCCCTATCCACAGGATGGGTAATAAGTGTCTGGCCACTGGGACCCCTTAGGTTTGGGCAAGATCATAAATATTCCCATGAAAATGATATTAAGGATATATATCGCGATAATACCCATTTAGCAGAAGAAAAAAAACACTCAAAACATGTACTTGTTTCCTTCTAGCCCTCCTACATTAGAATGTCTCATTGATGTACCCATACAGTAATATATCTCCCTGTTACTCCACCAAGAACTGGGTTCCCATGTCCCCCCGACCTGATGGAGCGTCTGGTCAGGCGTGTGCCTTGCTGCTCACTTTATTCTCTGTGGGAGTGCAGAAGGTAGCAGCGATCAGCTATCTCTGGCACTCCCATAGAAATAGGCCATGCTAGCAGAAAACCCTGCTAAATGGGATGTTCAGTGTGGCCATTAGAGTTGAGCGACCTTGCCTTTTGGCAGGTTCGGGATTTAAGTGAATTATGTAATGAACTCTGTTCTCACGGAATCCATCACGTAATTCAATGCCGCATAATATAAGTGTATGGCCAGCCCCGAGGGTTCTGTTCTGCTGGCCATACACTTGTATTATGATGGCATGCAAAACGGAATGCCTCGAAAGGCATTGAATTGCGTGATGGCTTTCGTGAGAACGGAATTCATTAAGTAATTCATTTAAACCCAGAACTCGACCCTGCCAAAAGGCAGGTTCGCTCAACTCTAGTGGCCATCAGAAGTGCACATTGTCAAAAAGGGCACTTTGGCATCATAAACATGCCTTTCAGTCAAATAAAACATTGGGGGTCATTTTACTAAAGACTGGCGCTTCACATATTGTTCTTAGTAAATATCCCGCTGGTGGAAGATCCAATCAATTTATTAAAGGGCTCATGCACTTCTCTATAAATTTGTCGAATCCTCTGCTGTTGGAGCGCCAGAACTGAAATCTACTCTCTGCAACTTATTTTATTACTGCCAAAAACAGTCTCTTAATTCATTTACAAAAAAAAAAATGAGAATTACAAATCATGTGACTAAGAAACCTTCAGCTTCCTTAGGGCTCATTCAGACGTTCGTAGGTACAGGTCTGCATCCTTTCCGTAATTTTGCGGATACATTCATAGTGCCGTTCCATGGCCTCGCAAATAATATAGAGCATTGTCCTATTCTTGTCTGCAATCGAGGAATAGGCATTTCTCTATAGTGCTGGCCCTGTGCGTTCTGCAAAATATGGAACACACACACGACCGGTATCCGTGTTTTGTGGATCTGCAATTTCTGGACTGCAAAACGCGGCCATCTGAGCCCTTAAACACACTGCATATCACTGGTCTATGCCTCATCCTGGCTGCGCACCATGACAATATATAATGCTACCCGCCCCCATCACACACCAGAGACTATCACTACACACCACAGCCATATTGCCCCAGCCTGCAGCTCTTTGCCTAGCACCCACCGGAGCATAGCGGCTGTTATCCAGCGCACGGTCTCCTGGTTCCAGGGGTTTACCACTGGTAGATCTATTTCCTGGTGAGCTGAAGGACCTGAGGTGACACTATGTCCATGTGACCAAACTTTCCTGTGGGCGGAGCAACGCGGGGACGTTTTCTAGACAGCGTGTTGGTTTCCCTGGTTTTTGGGCAGCTGCTGGAGACATCTACACTGTAGATACGGGCGTACTGATGTGTAACGTGCGCTGGGCGTTTTTAGAAGCAGTCAGCACTGTTGCTAAAATACCGCGGTAATTAAAACTGCAATACCGCTGTTTCTTAATACCGATGTATGTCATGAACACTGGTATATCGCCCAACGTGGATCCTCTGTGCCCTGTTAAAGGAAATCTGTCAATGGTTTTTGCTGCCCATAAAACTGGTGGCAGGTTCCCTTTAGATTTGAGTGACAGTCCAGCATGGCACATGTGAATAGAAGCCTTCAGGACATGGCAATCGGAATACATTTCTGGGTCACCAAACTTTCTCCAGGAATCTGGTACCAATACCTTGTAATATTGCACTGAAGACCCAGACAACCAGGCCCCTTGTAAGCTCTTTCAATGAATTTAACAGGACCCTTCCAGAAAAGTTGCTTGTAATAGTTCATGCAGTACATTCACACGTGGCTCTGATTGGTTTCTTTTGTCACAGGTATCCTGGCAAGGAGCTCCCCTGAGGACCAGGGAGACCTTACCAGATTGGGGTTCACCTATGTCAGGTAGGGAGCAGGACACTTTATTTTGTGAAGGTAGAAATGATAGGTTGCTCATTCTTTAGATTATGATGATGGGATATGTTTTTCATACAGAGTGGTTGTCTGCAACTTGTATCCCTTTGTGAAGACTGTGTCTGCACCTGGAGTGACGGTGGAGGAAGCTGTTGAGCAGATAGATATCGGTAAGTGGCTCTTCAGCTATTTCCTCCATGAGCGATGTCATGGCTTTTAAGCTTTGCTATATTTTCTATGCAGGATTCAAGGACTTCAAACAGTATGTGCTGCATTATTGTCCTTGTGTAAGAAATTGTTTTATAAACCTCAAATTCAGAGTTAACTAGTGTCTTGGAGGGTTTCAGGATCTGGAAAGTCTATATTGGACTTAAATTAGTTTTTTTTGTGGGTGGGTTCTTCACAAGTGAATGGACGCATAGGGGAAAAGATGGTGTATACATGTATCTTCATCCCTACCAGTGGCTGTGAAAATAACGTCTGAGAAGAAGCAGTGTTTTGTTAGGATATAAGGTTGCTGGTTTCCCTTGTTTGTCACAGGTGCTGTGGATAGTCATCTCGCATAGCAGTCAGAAGGCTCGGAATATGTCTACATATCTGTGACTTAAAGGGGTTGTCTCACTTCAGCAATTGGCATTTCTCATGTAGAGAATGTTAACACAAGGCACTTGCTCCTTTGCTGGCTGGATTCATTTTTCCATCACACTATACACTGCTTGTTTCCATGGCTACGACCACCCTACAATCCATCAGTGGTGGTCGTGCTTGCACACTATAGGAAAAAGCACCAGCCTGTGTGCTCTCCTACTGTCCCGGCCTCCAAAAAGGCCGGCGCTTTTTCCTATAGTGTGCAAGCACGACCACCAATGATGGATTGCAGGGTGGTCGTAGCCATGGAAACGAGTTATGTATAATGTGATGGAAAAATGAATCAAGGAAGCAATATGGACTATCACAATTGTAACGAACGCCTAGCACCACGACCGGGTACCTCCGTTGATAGATGCTCCTAGTGCTTTCCGAGGATTCAAGCACTCCACTTGACACTGTCAGCACTGCAGACCCCACGAACCGCCGAAGCTTGGTGGAGGTCTCGCCGTCTCCTACCCACCCTGGACCTACGACAAGGCTCCAGGCTCCAGTGGGTGAACCTCTCCTAAATGCAGAGAGCAGGAACCATGAACAAGCTCTTACAAGAGCTTATACTCAGGGGAGTATTGTGATATAGCAATCCCCAAGAGTGTAGTTATCCCATTCCCCAAACATGAGCCAAAACTTCATGAAGGTATAAAAACAGGAACTCTCTCTTTAACACACAAGCATTTTATACACATCTTCCAACAAGGTTACCACCCACAGGGTTTTGTAAAAACAGCCAATAACCACGTACAATACACTCAGACATTCCCACACAAAATCCTCCCCTCTGCCCGTGATGGAATTACCTCACACTGGTTTGATGCAATCATCACAGGCAGGCGAATACACAATATCCTCTGTCCTGGAGACAACCGAGAAGTACCGTATATACTCGAGTATAAGCCGACCCGAATATAAGCCGAGGCCCCTAATTTTACCCCCAAAAAATGGGAAAAATTATTAACTAGAGTATAAGACTAGGGTAGGAAATGCAGCAGCTACTGGTAAATTTCAAAAATAAAAATAGATACCAATAAAATTACATTAATTGAGGCATCAGTAGGTTAAACGTTTTTGAATATTTATTTCAAAGAAAAACAATATGGTATCAACAATAACTTTAACAGTACAAAAACCAACTAAGGCCTCTTTCACACTTGCGTTGTTGGGATCCGGCATGCACTTCCGTTGCCGGAGGTGCCTGCCGGATCCGGAAAAACGCAAGTGTACTGAAAGCATTTGAAGACGGAACCGTCTTCCAAATGCTTTCAGTGTTACTATGGCACCCAGGACGCTATTAAAGTCCTGGTTGCCATAGTAGGAGCGGGGAGCGGGGGAGCGGTATACTTACAGTCCGTGCGGCTCCCGGGGCGCTCCAGAATGACGTCAGAGCGCCCCATGCGCATGGATGACGTGATCACATGATCCATGCGCTTGGGGCGCCCTGACGTCACTCTGGAGCGCCCGGGGAGCCGCACGGACGGTGAGTACACTGCTCCCCCGCTCCCCACTACACTTACCATGGCTGTCAGGACTTTAGCGTCCCGGCAGCCATGGTAACCACTCTGAAAAAGCTAAATGTCGGCTCCGGCAATGCGCCGAAACGACGTTTAGCTTAAGGCCGGATCCGGATCAATGCCTTCCAATGGGCATTAATTCCGGATCCGGCCTTGCGGCAAGTGTTCCGGATTTTTGGCCGGAGCAAAAAGCGCAGCATGCTGCGGTATTTTCTCCGGCCAACAAACGTTCCGTACCGGAACTGAAGACATCCTGAACGGATTTCTCTCCATTCAGAATGCATTAGGATAATCCTGATCAGGATTCTTCCGGCATAGAGCCCCGACGACGGAACTCTATGCCGGAAGACAATAACGCAGGTGTGAAAGAGCCCTAAAGCTAAGAGTTAAAATCCTTCAAAACTGGATTCCTCATCGTCTGTATGTCCAAACAGAGCTTCAACTGTAGCTGGTGTGAGGTTATCAGGTTGTTTATTTATTTTTGTTCCCCCTACTTCATACTTGTCCAGGGGGAGGGGGGGCTCTGCAGGGGTCGGTACTTACTGCCGGTGTAAATCTCGCAGTCTGCTCCCAGTGTAAATCTCGCGGCCCGCGTGTCTCGCGAGATTTACACTGGGAGCTTGACAGAGGTGCCGCGCGGACGTGCTGGGAGCTGACCGGAGCAGCTGTAAAGGTAAGTAACAGCTTCTCCGGCCCCCAACATGTCATGGTCTGTATTATGGCAATGTAAGTTGCCATAATACAGACCTAGACTCGAGTATAAGACGAGGGGGCTTTTTGAGCACAAAAAATGTGCCAAAAACTCGTCTTATACTCAAGTATATATGGTAATTCAATGATCTCTCAGGACAAAGGACATCGCCAATACACACAGAGACAATGGAACAGACCTCCCTACTCAGCGTATACAATGTCGCACCCTTTTCAATACACAGACATTTAATATCCCAAAATGGCACGAATTAGACCAGGAGTTCAAGTTAGTCCAAGTCCTTTGTGAACAAATGAGGCCTGTCTGATGAGAGGGCCCATAATCCTGGGGCAAGAGGCTGGTAGCCAGGCCCCTCCAAAACCCAGTGGTGAGGTTGGTTTCGCCACAACAATACATTAGTAAGTGCCTTGTATTAACTTTCTCTACATGATATATGCCTCTTGCTGAAGCGAGACAACCCCTTTAAAGGGGTTTTCCCATCGTTAGGATATGCCCCCATTGTCTGATGGGTCCGGGTCCCACCTCTGGGACTCTCTCCTACAATGAGAACAAAGCGGGGAGAGTTGTGCCTGCAGGACCCCAGGTTTCCCAGGGTCCGGCCACCACCAAGCGCTACTACCATACAAGTAAATGGGAGCACACTGCACACACGCGGCCCCCCGCTCTCATTAATTTCTATGGGGCTGATGGAAAGTTTAGGCGGCCCCATAGGAATGAATGGACGGTGGCTGCGCATGCGCAGTGCGCCCTCCAGTACATTTCCCCGTTCTGTTCTCCATGTGGGTCTTAAAGGTGGGACCCACACCTATCTGACAATGGGGGCTTATCCTAGCTTTATGCCTCCATTGTATGTGATGGCCAAACCCCTTTAATCCTATATTACACTGCCATTTTTTGGACAGATAATCCCTAACGAGTGTTTGTGATCATCTAGCAGTATAATACTGCCGCCGATTGCAAACACTCGCTCATCGGGCAATCTGACTTTCATGTAAAAAATAAATAAAAAAATTGACATTTGCGGGAGGTGGTGGTGTCTAGTAACAATCAAGCCTGATGAGTGTTTTGGTGGAGAGCCACCATTTGTAATGGTTTATGAAATAAATGGATTTTTAGCATCCTTCATTCAGGCAGTGAAACTTACTATTAGGACACACTTACCCCATATCGGTTTTTTTGTTAAAGATGAGGGCTTTTGCCACTTACGATATGATGTTAATATGTAAACTCCTGCATGATAACTTTAGATCGAAATCGCTGTCGCAAGCAAAACTTTTAGCAGAACTGAGGAACTGTAAGATCCTCTAATTGCTGTGTGCAACTGCAGTCCTTCAGTGGTCAGGCAATGAAACCACCCATCTAGACCTGTACTCGCCTAAAGCCCCAGAGAAGTTGTATTGCAGAGCTGATCTGGGTCTTCTAAGACCCAGCAGCTCATGCAGACTCTCAGCCCCCAGGAATCATATGACTGCTGGCAACGGATCCAGGCAGTGGCCTTGTGCTTCTTGATCTGTATACACGGCACTCGTTGAGCGCTGTGTATACAGGGATGGTGATAAACCATCCCTGTCTTCTCTATGGGGAGTTCTGCTGTCAGTGACAGCGGGCTCGCCGCTCCAGCAGCTGCAATCTGTGCCGTGCAGAGATGTCCGGCCCGCCTGGGTGTTTAGTGTCTGTGGGAAGTTGGGAACTGGTTAAGATTCCTTCTATAAAGTTCACGTGGATTTGGCTACCATCACGAAACTGTGTATGAGTTGCATTTTGTTCATATTTAAAATGGTCTTGTGGTGAAAGGAAGACACAGTGGGCCTTAACTGAACACCAGCGCAGGGGGTGTATATGGAAACCAATCATTGATGTGATTGCTATAGACCACTGCTGCTCCTCTATCTGTACTGGTTATAATACCGTACCGCATGTGTAATGCATAATGTAATATTTAGGTATTCCCATTTTTTATATATATGAATAAAGGATCCACTTTTTTACTTCATTTGGAGTGCTGCCTCATCTTTGTAAAATATATATATATATATATATATAATTTTTTTTTAATGCTTCTTTTTGATCCAGGTGGTGTAACATTACTTCGTGCAGCTGCCAAAAACCATGCACGTGTCACTGTCCTGTGTGATCCCAGCGATTACAACAGTATAGCCGATGAAATGGAAAAATCTGATCTGAAGGACACAACCCTAGAGAGACGATGCCAACTGGCTCTCAAGGTATATTTGAGATGGGCTCAGAAATGTTCTCTATAATGTTCTATTCCCTCCTGCTATTGTATCTTCTGCTCCTCGTTTCAGGCTTTTACTCACACAGCACAGTATGATGATGCCATCTCGGATTACTTCCGTAAGCAGTATAGTAAGGGTGTATCCCAGCTTCCCCTGCGATACGGAATCAACCCTCACCAGGTGCCCGCTCAGATCTTCACTCGTGAACCACGGCTTCCATTGACTGGTAAAGGACCAGCCTTCATTTCTGTGTGATCTCAGGGATTGCATAATATATTACAGACTGGTGAACCCTAACCTGCAAATACCACTGAAAAGGAATCGATGGTAACCCGCAGGGTGAATGTGTAACTTGGCATCAGACGGCTTATTTTGTTTGTGCTCTTGGTTCAAGATTGCAAGTTGGTAATGATAACCAAAGCCGGAGTCACGGGCTATGGGGCGATTTGACCACTGGGTTGCTGTGTTCACTTGGCATACAATGAGCAGACTGTCATAAGAAACGCCATAAGCACGTTTATACATTTACTATACTGAAATAAGCCTAAATCAATTTATATATTTTTTGGGCCCCTTTAGAAATGAACGGTTCTTTGTGCCGTCCGGCAAAAAAATGTGGCTTGCAGCGCGTCAATCTATGCTGTGGATTTCACCCTTTGCAATGCTTAGGGTGACATCCTCATGCCACACGTTTGTTGCAGATTTTTTGATTTTCTCTCTGGATCTTGCTCACCGTGTGGGTACTTTCAGACATGGCAGGTTTGTTGTGGAAAGTTCTGCAAATGTCCTTTTCATTTGAATGAGGCTGGCGGACATTTGTGTGCTTGCTGCAGAAACTACTCCATTGAGAGCCAGAATTTTCAGTCGCCCAAACGTCTTCAATAAATCTGCCACATGTGAATATAACTTGTCCGTTCTTATGCACTGTGAGCTACCTGAGGAGTTAGTCTCTTTAAGGGCCCATTCACATGACCGTATATTTGTGTCCGCATCCGTTTTGTAATCTTGCAGAATGGATGTGGACCAATTCATTTTAATGGGGCCGCAAAAGATGCAGATGGCACACCCGCGTACTGTCCACATCTGTAATTCTGCTCCGCCAAAAAGATAGAACATGTCCTGTTCTTGTCTGCAATTGCGAACAAGAATAGGACTGGCTGTTCCCGCAAAACACAGCCTGTATCTGTTTTACGGATCTGCAATTTGCAGGCCACAAAAACTCGTATGGTCGTCTGAATGAGCCATAAGGGTGAATTATTTGTATTTTTTTTTTTTTTTTTTAAGATGTTAGCTGAAGGGCTATGGGAAGTATGAAATTCAGTACATACAAGCTTTTTTTTTTTTTTGGGGTGGTTTCTGTGGTTTTTCAGTGGCAAAAAAAAATCCCTAACTACTTTTCGAAGCTTTAGGAGGTTAAGTTTACATGGGTTTGTCTACCTGCTCACACCTCAGTCTATTGCCTTGTTTACATGTCGGTGATTGTGATCCAAAACCAGGATTGGAGCCTCTACAGACATGGGCCTCATGCACACGACCGTAGGTGTTTTGCGGATCCGTGAAAAAAGGGTGATGCTCCGTATGGCTTTTTTTTTTTTTTTTTTTGTGGATCCTTTGTAATAATGCCTATCTTTGTCTGCAAAATAGAAAAAAAATAGGACATGCACTATTTTTTGTGTCGGAATGGACATACTGATACGGACAGCACACCGTGCACAAATGAATGGGTCCGCGTCCTATCTGCAAAAAAAAACTGAATGGAAACAAACAACGTTCGTGTGCATCTAGCCATAAAGGGAAAGACTGTTCTGTGTTTAGAGCCGCACCTGGTTTTGGCTCAAAATCACTGACTAGTGAATGAGGCCTAACTGTCCCGGCAGAAAATAGTTTGTCAGAATTCACTGGATCCGGTTACTGCCCTTCACCACTGGACCCAATCGACTATAATGGGGATCTGGAGGGGATTCGGCTGGACAAAATCAGGTTCTAGTCGATGCGGTCTGGCAGTGTTCAGCTGGGTCAGGTAAATGGAGGTGTGAACATGGCCTTATTACGTTGTCTTCTGTCTCCTCTCTGCAGTACTGAATGGATCTCCAGGGTTCATTAATCTGTGTGATGCACTGAACGGCTGGCAGCTGGTGAGAGAGTTAAAAGCTGCTGTCGGTCTCCCTGCAGCCACCTCTTTTAAACACGTGAGCCCTGCAGGTAATAATCCTATGGATTTCATGCTTTACACTTATCAGTAAAAATCCTACAATAGTCACTGTATGTAATATGGTAATATCCTTAACAGCATTTGCTTTTACTGAGGGTAATAATTTTTTTTCATCTTGTACAATATTCATTATCGACTAGAAATTGTCTTAAAGAACAAAGCCCGTATTTCTCACTTTTATCCTACATTCATGCATACTTTGTTTAGCAGCAGGGGCATAGCTTGTAATATCACTTTCTACCACCAGGTGCCGCTGTTGGAGTTCCATTGACAGAAGAGGAGGCTAAAGTGTGCATGGTACATGACCTATATGCCACCCTTACTCCTTTGGCAACTGCCTACGCAAGAGCCAGAGGTAAGTGCTTGCTCACTGTCTGAGCTTCACATAATAGCACAAGCTCTGTGTAGTCATATATGTGCCAATAATTGAAGAATTTTGCCAAGATTTGACGTTATCCCCTATCCACAGGTTAGGGGATAACTAGCTGATCGCAGGGGATTCAACCGCTGGGACTCCCAACGATCTGAACAGGGGTCCTGTTCCCCCGGTCTGATGGAGCAACAGGTTGGCCATGTGCCGTGCCACGCCAATCATTCTCTATGGGACTTCCAGAAAAGGCTGAGCACTGTACTCTCTCAGGTAGTCCCATAAAGAATGAATGGACCTATGATTCCTCCCCCTGTTTTTGGGATTGGTGGGGGTACGAGCAGTCAGATGCCCGTGGATATGGCATAAATGCAAAACTGGGCACAACCCCCGTTTAGGCTACTTTCACATCTGTGTTTTTGCTGGATCCGTCAGGGGCTCGGCAAAAACGCATCAGATATATAATACAACCATTCCCGATACGGCACCATTGACTTACATTGTGTTTGATGCTGGATCTGTCTTGCTCCCATGGGAACACAACCAAACAGAAGGCATTATGGTGGACTCCGTTCAGTTTTGTCCCCATTGACAAAGAATGGGGACAAAACTGAAGCGTTTTCCTTCAGTTTTGAGATCCTCTGACGGATCTCAATACCAGATGGGAAAACACAGATAGAAAATTAGCCTTCATGAATGGTAGGCAAGACGACACACGCCTCAAATGTATTGCATTGGCTTAAAAAGGTTTCACTAGCTCAACTTTTTATTGCTGTACTGCCTATTTAACTGTTTACCTCCTAGGTTCTGACAGGATGTCGTCTTTTGGGGACTTTATTGCCATTTCTGATGTGTGTGATGTTCCCACTGCAAAAATAATCTCCAGAGAGGTATGAAGATTTCAGGGACGGAGTAGCTGGACTAGTGGGAGTTGACTAGATTGACTGGTTTACCAGAATGTGCTGCTAGCAAACAGTGATTCTCTCTGGGGACGAGCGTAGCGACAATCGCTGCCTGATCATTGCCTATGCATCCGCAGGTGTAAAGGAGCCTTTACACTGGAATATTTGGTGTCTGGGTCTCCAGAATGTGAAACCAAGTGCTCTTCAATGTAGTGTACGGGACCACATGTCTCGCTTTTTAGTCCCTAAATTAGAATCTAAAGTGGTTTTCCAGGACATAAAAATCTATTTCCTATGCTCAGGATAGGTCATCAATATCTAATTGTGCGAGGGGTGGTGGTGTAATGCTCAGCACCCTTACTGGTTTGCTGTTTGAAGAGACTGCAGTGCTCTGACAAGTTCATACTATACCAAGCACCGCGCCGTACATTGTATAGTGTCCATGTGACCAATAGAAGTGACGGAACAGGCTTGGGAAGAGGCTGCAGTGCTCACCCAAGAGCTGTGGCCTCTTCAAACAGCTTAGCATCGTGGGTGCCAGGGGTCTGATCCCACCGATTTAGATATTGATCACCTTTCCTGAGAGGTTATCCAGGACTTAAAGGGAACCTGTCATCAACGTTATGCTGACCTCACTGAGGGCAGCATAAAATAGTGACCGAAATGCTGATTTCAGCGGTGTCACTTATGACAGTCGCAGAAAAATCCATATCCAGATGGCGACCAAAATGGTTGCCAATGCGACTTAAAATTTGCAGATGGTGACAAGACTTTTTAGTCTTGTTGCCATTTGCGACTGTACCGCCGTGCTCCTGCGCAGCCTAAGTTCTCTTCAGTAGCACAGTGCAGAAGGAAGGAGTCCCTCCCTCTCCACTGTGACGCGGCCGCCACTACCACCAATGGGGATATAGCAGGGAGGAGCTGTCGCCACTGCGCCGCCAATGAATGTAAAACATAAGTATAGGCAGCGGTATCACAGACCCGGCCTCAATAACAGGGCATGCGATACGCAGCAATTAACCCCTCAGGTGCCACATCTGAGGGGTTAATTGCCACAGATCGCATGCCCTGTTATTGAGGCAGGGTGCTGGGTCTGGGATACCGCTGCAGACAATTGTATAAAGGAGTTAGAGGACCTTTTCATGGGTCCAAAGAATATGAACTTAGTAGCAGGCTGCATAGAGCGGCGCCCAGGGATCTAAGTTACTATTATTCCTGGGCGCTGCTCCGTTCGTCCTCTGTGGCCCCCGGTAATTTCAACGTTCAGAGCAAGGAGGAGGAGACGCCAGTGTCTCTCCATCTCCCTGACAGCAGCGCAGTCCAATCACAGCTCAGAGCGAGGGAGTTTTTTTTTTTTTTTTTTTTTGTTTTTTCTCCCTGGCTCTGAGCTCTGAACCCACACCTACAATGAGAACTGAGCCGGGAAATGAACAGAGGGCGGCTGCGCATGCGCAGCCGCACTCAATTCATTTCTATGGGTCCGCCGAAAATAGCCGAGCATTGGCTCGGTTATTTCCTTCTGCCCCATAGAAATGAATGGGAACAGGGGCCACACGTGCCTGGTGCTCTCCATTAACTTCTATGGGAGCAGTGCTTGGTGGTGGACGGACCCTGGAAAATTCGGGGTCCTCCAGCCGCAGCTCTCACCGCTCAGTTTTTGTTGTATGTGCGGGTCCTATCAGACAATGGGGGAATATCCTAGCAATATGCCCCCATGTCTGAGATGGGAATACTCCTTTAAATGCAAGTCTTGATGATGGATCATCCTGAGTAGACTCGGCTTGATTATTTAATCTGCAGTCATCAGAGTTAGTAATTGTGTTCTCTTAATCGTGCTCTGATAGGTTTCTGACGGTATTATAGCTCCAGGCTATGATGAAGAGGCTCTGAAAATCCTCTCCAAAAAGAAGAATGGAAGTTATTGTGTCTTGCAGGTAATTAATTCTCATGCCGAGCATGTTTTACTGATGGCTCCTGGGTTCCATTATACAGTTCAACTAAACCATTTTAAGAGATCTAACTGGAAAAAGCTGAAATTCTGAAAATCCGTTTTAAATATAGAAGAACTTAAATTCCTAATTTAAGCAGCCTGTATTTGGGTGTGACGTGATGGATCTCCCCCCCCCCCCCCCAAAAAAAAAAAAATCTGAATTTCATTATCAAAATTGCAAGAATTAACCCTTTATTTGCAGAAGTATGTAGTAGCTGGCGGTACATGGCTTGATCCCTTGATTGGGTAGTAAGCACATCAGATAGGAGATTGGAGGCACATGTTGTGGTGGTTCTGTTCATGTGCTGCTAGTATGAGGTGGGAGTGGGTACATTTCTCATGGTTAGTGGACAGCATCTTTAGGGCACTGTTTTTGGAGCCAAAGCCAGAAGTGAATCCAGCAGGAAGTACTTTCTTTATCTTATTCTCTTCCCATTTTTTTTTTTTTTTTTTTTTTTTTAGCCAAAGCGGGTTGGATCACAAACTGCACCAAAAAGTCGTGTGTGACATCATTTGTTAATGTCTTAAACAAAACACACCTTTTATCTAAAAGGAAGGCTTTTAGAAGATCTGTAGCTTAATACACCTAGAAAAAGGGCCATGATTGTTCCTCACCGCCAGGTGAAATTAAATTATAAACACTGTAGTGAAGTATAAACCAAAATATGGCACTGCAAATTAGGGTTGTATCGAATTATCAATACCTAATCGATACTTTTGTACCCTGATCGATTCAATACCAGGATTTGCCTTTTACCGATACTAGACTGCGCTTTGAGCCATGTTCTCCTCAGCAGCACAGTGGAGAAAGAGGCAGTCTCTCCCTCCCACCAGTGAGAAGATAGAGAGGAGGGGCTGTGGCCACTGCGCCACCCAATGAATTTAAAGGGATTCTGTCACCTATTTTTACCCTATAGAGGTGCAGACATGCGCGGCTAGATCGCCGCTGGCATGTCCGCAATATACCTGTCCTATAGGACTGTGTGGTTTTATTGAGTGTAAAAAATTTATATATATTTTTTTTTTTTTTCGCAGTGTTCGTAAAAACCTGCTCTATAAAAATACCACATGACCTAACCCCTCAGGTGAACACCAGAAGTGTCAAAAAAGCCTTTTTTTTTTTTTTTTTTTTTTTGTCACCTTACATCACAAAGTGTAATAGCAAGCGATCAAAAAGTCATATGCACCCCAAAATTGTACCAATCAAACCGTCATCTCATACTGAAAAAAATTATCGCCTACATAAGGCAAAACAGCAATTTTTTGGGTTGCCTTGCCTCACAAAAAGTGTAATATAGAGCAACCAAAAATAATCTGTAACCTAAAATAGTACAAACTGCTGCCACCACCTTATCCCTTTAGTTTCCAAAATAGGGTCACTTTTTTTTTTTTTTTTGTAGTTTCTACTCTAGGGGTGCATCAGGGGGACTTCAAATGTGACATGGGGTGTTTCTGTAAACTACAGAAACGGGGCAATAAATATTGTTTAGTTTGGCTGTTTAATCCTGGCTTTGTTAGCAGAAAAAAATGATTTAAAATGGAAAATCTGCCCAAAAAAGTGACATTCTGAAATTTCATCTCCATTTTCCATTCATTCTTGTGGAACACCTAAAGGGTTAACACGTTTGTAAAAATCAGTTTTTAATACCTTGAGGGGTGTAGTTTCTAAGGTGATTTTTCTATTATGTAAGCCTCATAAAGTGACTTCAGACCTGGTCCTTAAAGTGGGTTTTGGAAATCTTCTGAAAAATTAAAAAATTTGCTTCTAAACTTAAGTCTTCTAACGTCCCCAAAAAATAAGATGGCATTCACAAAATGATCCAAACATGAAGTAGACATATGGGGAATGTAAAGTAATAACAATTTTAGGAGGCATCACTATCTGTTTTAAAAGCAGAGAAATTGAAATTTAGAAAGTTGCGAATTTATCCATATTTTCTTGTAAATTTTTTTTTTTTTTTTTTTTATAAATAAAAATTTAATATTTTTCAAATTTACCAGTGTCATGAAGTACAATATGTCACGAGAAAACAATCTTAGAATGGCTTGGATAAGTAAAAGTGTTTTTAAAGTTATCACCACAAAGTGACACATGTCAGATTTGCAAAAATTCAGTCTGGTCCTTATGGTGAAAAATGGCCCGATCCTTAAGGGGTTAAGTGTTCTTGCAAAGCAAGACCACTTACATTATTATTATAGCCAAATTTACCACCCTAACTCCTCCCACAGTTTTTACACTACATAGACAGTAATATACCGAAATGTGTGAATTGTTCCCGATTGGTGTGCTATTACTTTGTGGAACATTTCGCAGAATGGTTCACGAAACATTGGCATTTTTGTGACTAAATTAGTCCCATAGGAATGAATGGCGGAGTGTTCAAAACTAGATTTCTGGGGAAATTGTGTGATGTGTTCTTGCCGCCACCAGTAGTCTGCAACTGAAGTGGGCGGAGTAACTGGGTGGAGGGGCTTGAGTAACTGTGGAAAGGTTGGACTGAGAAGAGTAACTTTATGGTGTGGGCAGAGTAACTGTTTGGAGTGAGTAAAGATGGTAAACCTTACACTAACCAATTGATCAAATTTAAAAAGTGCACATGGCAAGCTTGATAGAGCGAGAAATGCATTTCAACTTTTATTTATAGAGCACGTTTAATTGCAATATTTACCAAAGTGCTTCCCGGTGACGTTAAAACATCCATTTACAGCTGTAAAGTGAGAGTAAATATCCCAGCATGCATTGCAGCAAGCATCTTCAGAGGAGTAGTCACATGACGTCCCCGCCCACCTCTGTTCCTATAGAGACAAGAGCCCCTCAGACTTCTGTACGGACACAGCAATAGAAAGCACACCCCAGTCCCAGCAGTTAAGAGAGGTCACTTCACTGGCGGTTGCCATCTTCAAACGGTTGTAGTTTAAAAATTATAAATCCTACAGCATAGAGCTTTATATTGTGAAAATCACAAGACCCAGACCTACATTTTGATGCGTAGTATGTCTCTAAAAATCTTAGAAATAAAGGCACAGTCGCAGTTTAGAAATTGCCCTTCAAATTTGAGGTGGCTAGAGTGGAGTTTCAAGGAATGTCAATGGGCGGCGTGAGTTGCAAACAAATGGTCATATTGTGAAAACTATCAGGACTATGGCTTAGCCGTGGACATTTTTAGTGGCAGCAGGGATTTCTGAATGTTTTGATATAATAATTGTGTAGGTGGTCTTGAAAATGAGGGAGTGGTGGCCATTTAGAAATCATGTCCTGATTTTTCAGCTCACACTCTAGCTTTTGTCAGCTCCCACTCTCTAGTTTTGAACATTCCGCCATTCATTCCTATGGGACCAATTTCGTCACAAACGCAGATATTTTGTAAACCAGTCTGCGAAACGTTCCACAAAGTCATAGCACACCATCGGGAACAACTCAACGTTTCAGTATATTACTGTCTATGTAGTGTAAAAACTGTGGGAGGAGTTAGGGTGGTAAATTTTGGCAATCATAATATATGTGAGATAACTGTAAGTGGTCTTGCCATGCAAGAACTCTTAACTAGAGTGGGAGCTGAAAAATCAGGACATGCTAAACGGCCACCACTCCCTCATTTTCAAGCCCACCTACACAAATCTTATATAAAAATGTTCAGCTATCCCTGCTGCCACTAAAAATGTCCACGGCTAAGCCATAGTCCTGATAGTTTTTTTTTTCTCAATATGACCATTTGTTTGCAACTCACGCCGCCCATTGACATTCATTGAAACTCCACTCTAGCAATTTCTAAACTGCGACTGTTCCTTCATTTTTAATATTTCAGAGACATACTATGCATTAAAATGTAAGTCTGGGTCTTGTGATTCTCACAATATTTAGCTCTTCGGATTTATAATTTTTAAACTACAACAGTTTGAAGATGGCAACCGCCAGTGAAGTGAGACAGTTGGAGCAGTTTGTTTTTAACCGCTATTCTCTGCCCTTGCTGTAGAGTGAGTTGCCATAGGAACCCAGGTGTGTGAGTAGCTTTTGTCACTCTGCTGGCTAGAGTGTGAGCTGAAAAATCAGGACATGATTTCTAAACTGCCACCACTCCCTTATTTTCAAGCTCACCTACACAAATCGGCTGCTAATGTTTTTATAAATGTATGTTTTAATGTAACTGTGAAGCACTTTGGGCAACAAAATTGCAATTAAACGTGCTATATCAATAAATGTTGAAATGCATTTCTCATTCTATCAAGCTTGCCATGTGCACTTTTTAAAGTTGATCAATCAATTGGTTAGTGTAATGTTTACTATCTTTACTCACTCCAAACACTCAACAGTTACTCTGCCCACTCCATAAAGTTACTCTTCCCAGTTACTCCAGCCACTCTGCCCACTACAGTTGTACACTACTGGTGGAGGCAAGAACACTTCACACAATTTCCCCAGAAATTGTAGCTTTTCTAGTTTTATATGGTTTCCCTTTTCACTGTAAAGAAGAAAAATGCAAGCTCTTAATGCTGGATAGACATTTAAAGAGGACCGTTCACTGGTCTCGATGTTACAAAATTACTTGGCAGTGTAGAGCTTTATTAGTAGATGTCGGGGCATATTATATATTTGAATTTTTTTTAGATGCACTGCTCAGTTCCCAGTCTACCTTGTATGCTAATTAGTAGCATTGGAACAGGGAGGAGGAGACTGCCGTGTTTTTCTATCCTCTGGATAGATCATTAGCATCTGATCAGTGGGGGTCCCCCAGGACCCCCGCTGATCAGCTGTTAGAGAGAAGGCTGGAGCGCCACTGCCTTCTCAGTCTCCCTCAGGCCCATTGACGTCACGACTAGTATCACTGGCCTGTGCGTGGCTAAGCTCTATTCAAGTCAACGGGGTTTAGCTGCGCCCAGGCCAGTTATACTAGTCATAATGTCTCTGGGCTTGTGGTAAACAGAATGCCGCTGCGCTCCTGGAGCGCTGCTGCCTTCTTAAACAGCTAATCGGGTGGGGTCCCAGATGTCGGACCACCGCCGACCAGATGCTGCTGATCTATCCAGAAGATGGATCATCAGTAAAAAAAAAAAAAAAACTGCAGAACCCCTTTTAAGTAATTTTTACAGGTGCAGCAGACATTCGGTATTAATGATCTATCTCCCTTTAGGTGGATCCGACTTACGAACCAGAGAGTGCAGAGATTCGAACCATCTTTGGCTTGCAACTGGAACAGAGGAGAAATGATGCGGAGGTAGACAGCTCTCTTTTCAGCAATGTGGTCACAGCAAAGAAAGAGGTACAAACTTCCAGGCCATCTGTTAACATTTTAAAGGGGTTTGCCAGAATTTAGTGGCCTATCCTTAGAATAGTTTATCAATATCTTTTCGGTTGGGGTCTGACTGCCGTAGTGGATGGAACTGGTTACTGCAGCAATGCTCTCATTCTGGACCAGATCAGTGGACTGTGTAGTTCTAGCAACGAAGCTACTGCAGAACAGCTGAATGGTTGTGGACCCATTTATTTTCAATGGGGCCGGAAAAGATGTGGACAGCACACAGTGTGCTGTCCGCATTTCCGTTCCGCGGCTACGCGAATAAATTGAGCATGTCCTATTCTTGTTCGCAGCTGCGGACAAGAATAGGAATCCTCTATTAAGTGCCGGCAATGTGCGGCATCAGTGTTTTGCGGTCCGCAATATGCAGAACGCAAAACGCTACAGATGTCTGAATGGACCCTAATCCAGAATCCAACAGAGTACAAAACCAGAACATAAATAATAAATAAATGAAAACACCTTGTGAGTGCGTTCTAAAAATTTGAACGTAAACCAAAAGGTGTCCAAGTGATTGACAGCAATTTCCAAAGACAGTGTCTCCTAACGGTCAGCATTTCAGGACGACGAAAGACTATTCCTGCTAGTGATGGATTAGCTAGGTCAAATACCAGTGACTTGCCATCCATATAGAGTGGAATTTTGACATGGAGGACTGCTGTGTGGAGAATATTTTCTCATACAGGTGGAATTCACCAGAGCAACCACCTCAATTAACAAGTGAGTTTGGGGGCTTTTCCAATGTCGGGTGATGACCAATTTAGTCGCCATAAGTATGAGTTGTCACTATTCTATACGGACGAGCGATGCTGTTATCTATGCAGAGAAGTGCCATCTCTGGTGTTTCTAGTCTGTGGGAGGTAAATTCAGCTATCCTTTATAACTCTTAACTCATGTTTTTACATTGATAAGTGCACCAATGTATAAACACCCCATTGGTTTGCATTGCTTTTAAAAGTATCCGGCATCACAAATACCAATTGCTTACTTTCTCCAATTGTGTGCTCCTGGTTTTAAAGGACATCCATCACTCTGATTTTGGACCGTTATCTACAGTAATGAGTTGTACTGCAGATATGGAGTCGTTATTATTTATTTTCCCTTTTGTCCTCGGACTGAGAGGACTCGCCTCCAACCTGGTAGGGACAGGAAGAATAATTTTGACTCTCCTCCGGCTCTTCCTCAGTGTCTTGCTGTCCCTCCAGGTTGGAGATGGCACTTGCTATGAGACAGTTTCTGTTCTAAGGCAGGCAGAGGTGGTAAGGAAAAAGGGAATGCCTTATACACATGAGGGAAGCAGGCAGCAGCCGTGCCATAGTTGGGTATTAGGGTGCAGGGGAACCCTTCAAGATCCCTGCTCCTTACCTCCTGCTCAGCGCGTCGGGCGTGGAGGTCTATGTGACCGGACACTCAGGGATTCCCTCAGCTTCTTTGGTAAGCTCCCCATTGCGATCAGATGCCTTCGGCACTCACGATGACGCCACCGGAAGTCATATGCGGCTCACGTGCGTTCCAGGAGGTACTTCCGGTCTGTGGAACGCACGCTGAGGGGGCGGAGCTATAACTGGTGCACAGTATCATAGCTGAAGTCGCCCACTGATCTGAGGTCTGCAGGTAAGAGTATTTAAAGGGGATCGGAGGTGGTACAGTTAAACATGTCTGAGCAGGGTACTGGTCAGATGGAGTCCTCTCAGGGACCTACTATTGTAAGGAAGATGGTCTCTGAGGGGAATGCTGGTTATGTTACTTAAGCTAACCCCCTTGTACCTCTGTCTCCCTCTTTCTGTATGTGTGCAGAGTGATAAAGATGGTACTCGGAAAGCAAAATCTAGTCCAAAAACTAAAGTGTGTTTATGTTCAGTTAAAATGCCTGATACATATAGCAAAAAACTCTGCAAAAAGTGTACCTCTAATATGGCAAAAGACCTGGTCCTGTTTGTTAGGGAGGAACTAAGGGATGTAATTGGGGAAGAAATGAGATCTGCCCTAGCTGAAAATCCTGTAGTGTTCTGGGGACATCTAGCTCAAAACATAGGGATACCAAAATGATTGTTTTCAATCTCGTCATCTGCAAATTCCAAACAGGAATCCGATTCAGAGGATCCGGACTCTTGGGATTCATCTGGGTCTTATTCAGAATTCAAAAACTTCCTCTTTCTTCTGAAGATACAAAAGAGTTAGTCAAAGCAATCAGGGCGACTATGGATCTTTCGGATGAAAGGGTCCATAAATCCATCCAAGATCAAATGTTTAGTGGTCTGGAACAAAGTTTTCATAGTCCACAAAAACATGCAGGAATTAGTAAAAAGAGAATGGGATAGAAATTTATCCCTAAATCTGAGACGTCTTCCTTTTAGTGAAGAGGATGAGGCCTTTCTAACAATCTGCCCTAAAGTTGACGTGTCTGTCTAAACTAGTTAAAGGGGCAAATGTGCTTCAATTTGATTACATGGGGACGCTAAAAGACCCCCATGGACAAGCAAGCAGATCAGACTTTAAAGATCTGGGAGGCTGGCGCTGCTCTATTCAAACCTAATCTGGCTGCCACGTCCGTTTTCTAGATCCTTGAAAAGGTGGTTGTTACAGTCAGAAGCTCTCCTAAAAGAAGGGGCTCCTTATGACACACTAAAAAGACTCCTCCTTCCCTCTGCTTTTGAAGGCAGTAGATTTCTTGTCAGAATGATGGCAAAAGCCACTGGACTAGCAGTAGTGGCTAGGAGAGCTCTTTGGTTGAAATGTTGGGCTGGTGATATCGGTTCCAAGATGAAATTATGTAGTTTACAGTTTCATGAAAAACAGATGTTTGGCCAAGATTTAAACTATTTTAGAAAAGGCCTCAGACTCAAAGCCCTTCCCTAAGGATACAAATAAAAGAAAATTTCCCTTTCGAAGAGTTGAAAAAGGGGGTTCCTTCCAGGCAAAAAAATCTACTAGGGAAACGCATTGGTCCAAAGGAAAAAAATCTGACTGGAAACAGAGGCTTCCTGTTTACCCCAAAGAAATACAGAATCTTCTAAACAATGACTCCAGCGTTTAGGTGGGAGGAAGACTGAAGTTTGGGAAGAATGGGAAATGGGAAGAATGGGAAAACATCACAGTAAATCCTTGGGTATTAAATATTATTGCGAAAGGTTAAGATATTACCTTTCGTCTTCCTCTTCACTTAAACGTCTTCAGAGTAACCCCAATTCAGAGATCGGTCTTACAAGAAAAAATGGAAGAGGGTATTCGGAATCTATTAGCTCAAAGAGCCATTATCCTGGTTCCTTTCTCACAACAAAGGGGCTATTATTCGACAGTTTTTCTGGTAAAAAAAAAAAAGATGGACAATTACGACTAATAATAAACTTAAAGCCTTAACAGGTTCATAAAATACGACATTCAAAATGGAGACCATAAGATCCACAATAAATCTGTTAGGAGATTTTTTGGCATCGATAGATCTAAGATGCATATTACCATATTCCGGTGTCCGATACATCTCTGAAATTTCTCCACATAGCAGTTTTTTGGGGGAAGAAACTACATTTCCCCTCACCCATGACGGCACCCCATGCGACCAGGGACCTCCCATCCGGGACAGGAAACCTGAGAAGATAAAAGGTTCACACCCCCACCAAGCACCAGTTCAGGTTTCCTGGGAAGCTCACGTTGGTTCTCACCTACAGCCGGGGGGAGGCCCAGGTTCTTATCCGGTGGGTGGCCTCCCCCAGGTGGCGTCATGCTCTCCGGGGCTGCTGCCTACAGTCTGTGCTTCTTCCCCCACATTCCGGTGCTGGCCTGAGGGAGCCGCTGTGGCCGTGTTCAGGCGGCTTCCCTCCTTGCTCCCGGGTTGCCCGTCTTCCTGTCGGCGTCGGAAGGGGCGTCTGCGCATGCGCGCTCCCTGACGCGGGGGGGCGGGGCTTGACCCGGAAGTCGGGTTGAGCGCCGATGTGTGCCCTGGCGAGTCTTTTAAAATATAAATGCGGCAGAGGGGGGGAACCCAGCCGGCTGATGTGGCACACAGTGTGGTGCTGAAGAGGCTCTTTGTGGCAGCAAGATGTCAGAGCCGGCAGACGGACACGCCGAACCCCTGGAACCCTCAAGGCCCGTGAGTCCGGTACCAGTCCTGAGGAGTGGGGGCTAAAAAAGGTGGTGAGATATATCCTTTTTTTATTAATGGGGTGTTATCTGCTTGATTTGTGTAGGTGGCAAAGCCCCCCAAAAAAGCGGCCTCAAAGACGAAGCATAAGGAGTGTGCAGGATGTAAGGTCCCCCTAGCTTCCTCCTACTCTAAGCCGTTATGCTCCCCATGTATTGATAAATTGGTGACGGAGGAGTCACGGAGCCTTTCCAGGAATATGCGATCTTTAATAAGATCTGAAGTGAAAGCCTCCCTAAAATCCTTAACTGCGAATCGCCCGTGGTCTCCGGGAAGATCTCCGGATATGAGGGATTCGGATATAGACCATTCTGACGTGGAGGAAAGAGAAGCAGGCCAGTTACTCTCTGATGATACTAATTCGTCAGCAGAAGAGGAAATAGGGGGATCCCTTTTCTCGCCTGAAGATACCCAAAACCTCCTTAAAGCGGTCAGAGCGACGATGCAGTTAGAAGAGGTGAAACAGGCTAAGTCGACAGCAGACGTTGCCTTTCAGGGGTTAGGTCCCAGAAAGCAGAGTTTTTTTCCATTCATGAGAATGTGCAGGCATTAATTAAAAAGGAATAGAAGAATCCTGATAGGAAGTTTTTTGTTCCAAGCTCTGTCAAAAGGAAATATCCATTTGATGAGAAGGTAGCAGCCTGTTGGGACAAGGCCCCTATCGTTGATGCTTCGGTGGCGAAGATTGCCAAGAAGTCTGCTCTACCGTTCGATGACCTTGGTAACCTATCTGATCCTCTGGATAAAAAAGCGGATTTTTACTTGAAGGCCTGGGAATCATCCTCTACCTGCTTGGGGCCGGCGGTTGCAGCGTCATGGGTCTCTAGGTCACTACATATCTGGCTGGAACAGTTAGAGCAGCATCTCAGTGAGAAGAAACCCAGAGAAGTTTTGGCCTCTCTTCCCACCTTTTTTAAGGCTGTTGATTTTTTTAGCCGATGCCTCCACAGATATAGTTAGGTTCTCAGCCAGATCATCCGCCTTATCCAATGCAGCTAGAAGAGCTATTTGGCTAAGGTCCTGGAAGGCGGATCAGGGTTCTAAGGCTAGGTTATGCTCTATCCCCTGTGAGGGTGACAGGCTCTTTGGATCTTCCCTAGATGATATACTTGAAAAGGCCTCAGATAAGAAGGGTTTTCCAGCTCCTCAACGCCCCCCCCTCTTTTCGTAGATACCAAGGCAAAAGGGTAGGCAGTATGATGAAAGGGAAAAGGATAGATTTCCTAAGAAATCCGGAGGTTTCCTCTTTAAACCCCAAGATCAAAGGCCCAAAGATAAGCAATGATGCCGAATCCCAGGTAGGGGGAAGATTATCTCTTTCTCCCAGCCTGGAAGAACATAACCAAGAACGGCTGGATCCTGGGTGGGGTTGGAGAAGGGTTCCGGCTGGAGCTTCTGACTCGTCCCCAGGACTCGTTCAGGCTGACAGATTACCCCAAGGATCTAGTCAAGAGACAGGCCTTAGAATCAGAGGTCCTGCTGCTTCTGCGAAAAGGGGTGGTTGTCCCGGTTCCGCAGGCAGAGAGGGGCTTGGGTTTTTACTCTCCTTTTTTTAGTAAAAAAAACCCAATGGCTCCTTCTGGGTAATCCTAAACCTGAAGGAATTAAACAGATTCCTCAGCTACAAAAAAATTTGCATGGAGACCATAAGGTCGGCCATAGATCTCCTATCAAAGAACTGCTGGATGGCGACTCTGGACTTAGAGGACGCGTACTACCACGTGCCAATTCATGTGTCCTCCCAAAAATATTTGAGGACTGCAGTCTGGGTTCAGGGGGAATGTCTACACCTGCAATACAGAGCCCTCCCCTTTGGGGTTTCTCAAGCCCCCAGAATCTTCACCAAGGTGATTGCGGAAGTAGCCTCCTTCCTAAGGTTGTCAGGGGTTCCGTTGCTGCCATACTTGGACGACTTCCTGTTTGTTTCCCAGACCAAGGAAGGCTTGATTCAAAACATCGAGGTTTCCTGCGCCCTGTTAAAGAGCCTGGGCTGGAAAATAAATTGGAAAAAGTCTTGCCTAACACCATCCTAGAGTTGTGTATTTTTAGGCATCCTTTTAGACTCCCGAGTAGAAAAGTCCTTCCTCTCGCCCGCCAAGATATTTTCCATCAGGGAGCATGTTTTGGATCTTTTCAGATCCTACCTCTGCTCGTTCAGGAGGGCAATGGCAGTGCTAGGCCACCTGACAGCAACCTTTCCAGCGGTCCTATATGCACAGGCTCATACAAGGAAGCTACAGTCATGCATCCTGCGCCAATGGGACGGCTGCAAGCAGTCGTTGGACCGACCCTTCCACTTATCCGCAGAGGCGAGAGTGTCTCTTCTTTGGTGGACTGTGACAGAGAATCTCTCAGGAGGAGTACCATGGGCCTTTCGGGATCCGATGGTAATTACAACAGACGCCAGCCCGTGGGGTTGGGGGGCCCACTCGGAGAACAAGGGTTGGCAAGGGAGGTGGGATTTGAATACCAGGAAAGCCACCTCGAACTTCAAAGAACTGAAAGCAGTAGAGATGGCCTTTAAAAGCGATAGCTCCAGACGTATCCTTCAGGAACATAGTCCTATACTCAGACAACTTGACTACAGTGGCATACATCAACCATCAAGGCGGAACAAGAGTACCTTCTCTGGCGATACTGTCACCAGATCTTTCAGCTAGCAGAGCAGAAACATCTATCCCTGTCGGCAGTCCACATAAAGGGGAAGGAGAACATAGTAGCCGATTTTCTGAGTCGCACCCAGCTAAAGCAGGGCGACTGGTGCCTAAACTCAGGTCTTCTCCCAGTTAACGCAGAAATTCGGCCTCCCTACGGTCGACCTATTTGCCTCCAGAAAAAACAGGAAAGTGGAAAGGTTCTTCTCCCTAAGTCGTCTGGACGATCCAACAGCCTTAGACGGACTAGCACAGAACTGGACTCGGGAGGAGGGTTATGCCTTCCCTCCGTTTTCCCTAATTCCGCGGGTCCTGAAAAAAGTCCAGAGGGAGAAAGCAACGATTACCCTAGTGGCCCCAGTGTGGCCGAAAAGGTCCTGGTACTCCTGCCTCCTAGACCTAGCAATAGCCCCCCCTTGGATTCTGTCCCCTCGGGAGGATCTATTATATCAGGGCCCGATCCTGCATCCCAATCCAGGAATTTTGCATCTGGCAGCATGGAGGCTGAGAGGGAGATTTGGTTAGGTCGGGGTTTGTCCCAATCTGTAGTTTCCACCATTTTGGGAAGTAGGAAAGCCACCACGGCCAGAAAATATAATAAAATCTGGGAAGTCTTTTCCTCCTTTTTAGGGATCAATCCTGACCCCTTCTCTCCTCCAAATGTCTCTAGGGTCCTAGATTTTTTACAAGCTGGCTTGGATAAGGGGCTTAGGGCTTCCACCCTAAGAGTACATGTGGCAGCCTTGAGTTACTTCTTCGATTCCCAGCTGGCCCTGCATCCTTGGGTTAAAAGGTTTCTGTCGGCAGCCTCCAGGATCCGCCCTTCGATAAGACCCTTGTCCCCTCCTTGGGACCTTAACACGGTCTTGACGGCTCTGTCACAGAAACCTTTTGAGCCCTTGTCAGACATACCCATAGATATGCTCTCTTTGAAGATGTCCTTTTTACTGGCCATTACTTCAGCTAGGAGGATCTCAGAAATTCAGCCCCTCTCGGCTTTTCCTCCTTATACTCAGGTCTTGGACGACAAAGTTATTATTAGGCCTCTCCCGTCCTTCCAGCCAAAGGTGGTTTCGGACTTCCATAGAAGTCAGGATGTGGTCCTTCCATCTTTTTGCCCTAATCCCTTTAATAGTTTAGAAAGGGAGTATCATTGCCTGGACGTCAAAAGATGTCTGCTTGCTTATTTAGAGTCTACCTCTGCCTGGAGGTTGGAAGAAAACCTCCTTATTCAATTTTGGGGTAGAAATAAGAGGCGGAAAGTGTCCACGGCAGTTATTGCTAGATGGGTTAAAAGGGCCATTTCCGAAGCCTATTTAGCGCAGGGTCTCTCGCCCCCTTCAGGGTTTGGAGCCCACTCCACCCGAGCGGTAGCTACGTCCTGGGCCGAGAAGGCGGATGCCTCCCTGGCCCAGATTTGTAGAGCAGCAACTTGGAGTTCTCAACATACCTTTTTAAAACATTACAGGCTCCAACTTCACGCGGATTCTGCCTTTGGTAGGAAGGTGCTTCAGGCGGTTGTCCCCCCCTAGTTTCTCATTAATAGTCTATCTCACATGGGGTGCCATCATGGGTGAGGGGAAAACAACATTGCTTACCGGTAATTGTTTTTCTCGATACCCATGACGGCACCCCCAAAATTTTCCCTTCCCTATAATAAAAGTATATTAAAAAAAAAATAAAAATAAAAACCTTTTAGTTGTCCTTTATTAGATTATATGCGGAGTAGCCCGCTACTTCCTTATTGGTAGTTTTCTCTCTTAAGTATTGAAGAGATATAATGTACCGTATTGGATCTCTCTCTCTTTTCTTACGTGTATTCACCTCCGGAGTACTGTTTATTACTATCACTGGTGCTTGGTGGGGGTGTGAACCTTTTATCTTCTCAGGTTTCCTGTCCCGGATGGGAGGTCCCTGGTCGCATGGGGTGCCGTCATGGGTATCGAGAAAAACAATTACCGGTAAGCAATGTTGTTTTCCAGTTCCAAGTACTTCCCTTTGGCATAACCTCCACCCCGAGAGTGTTTACCAAAGTAATGCTAGAGCTGGTGGCTCATTTAAGAAGGCGAAACATCCTAATTATTCCCTACTTGGACGATCTGTTAATTGTTGTTCAATTACTTTTATTGACAAGAATACAGAAAAATAATCATTTGGACTGAGTCCAGGCGAAATCAAATGGCATTGTCAACCGCCGACTATCCTCAAGACATCTGAGATGACCTATTTTATGTGAAATACAGGCAATATTAGCGAACATGAAAGGATTACATATAGATGACAAATCTACTTTCCTAAGGGGGAGGGAGAAAAAAAAAGGGAGGAAGGGAAGGGTAAAAATTAGGTATACCATTTTCTTCTATGTATAGACATGGTCTAGCCAGTTTTGGGATGCTTGGGTTCTTTTAAATAAGATCCAAGGGGTCCAAGTTCTGATATATTTCTCATCTGTTCACTCATCCTCCGCCGACAACTCCTCCATTCTGCGGATATGTTCAAGTTTGTCTCTAATGTGTGGGGTGACGTGAGACTTCCAGTATCTTGGTATGACCAGGCGTGCGACCTGCAGAAAGAATCTTAGGAGTCCACCCTTTAGAATGGGCCCTGGGAGCATAAATAATATTGCCCCTTCAAGGGTCCACTGTACCGAGCTACCGCTCACCTGATTATACAGATTATTCAAGGCCTTCCAGAAGGAAGTCAGACTAGTACACTGCCACCATATATGGGACATTGAGCTCACCTTCCTGTTGCAGCACCAACATAAATCTGAACATGTGGGGTAAAAAGAATGTAGGAGTGCTGGGGTTCGATCTGTTAATTGTAGGCAACTCTGAACAGACACTGGAATACAATCTGTTCATAACTTGTTAGACCCTTTATCAGACAGGTTGGTTAATAAACTGGAAAAAATCAAATCCTTGCCCATCTCTGAATTTACAATTTTTAGGGGTCCGTCTAAATTCTACTCGTCAAGAAACATTTCTTACAACCCAGAAGGTGATGGGGATAAGCAAAAAGGTTGCAAAATTTCAAAATCGATCTGTATGTACAATCAGGGAGGCGATGAAGCAACTGGGTTTTTTCCCTTTTGTGCATCCCGGCAGTAAAATGGGCACAGTTCCACACTCTGGATATTAGGGTGTTGGGAAAGAAGTCAGGAATCATTAGAGGGGAAAGTTCAAATTCGCTTACTAGTAAATCAGTCCCTGCAGTGGTGGAAAAATACAGAACATCTGATGAGAGGAGTTCCATGGAATCCCAAACATTTGAATAATTGTTACGACAGATGCAAGCCTTTGGGGATGGGGAGCGCACTGCTCTCATCTCTTTCCAAGGCAAATGGTTCAACAGTCAGAGATCCCTTTCTTCAAATCAGAGGGAGTTGATGGTTGTCTGGGAAGCGATAAAGGCATTGTCTCATTACATAAAAGGAAAGGACATTCAAGTAAGGACTGACAACACAACAGTAGTTGCCTACTTAAATCATCAAGGAGGAACAAGAAGCCTAGCTCTGAGCCAGTTCACAGAAAAAATATTTTCTTGGGTGGAAGTTCACTTAAGAGTCCTGTCAGCTGTACATATAAGGCTACTTTCACACTAGCGGCAGGACAAATCCGACAGGCTGTTCACCCTGTCGCATCCGTCCTGCCGCTATTTCGCCGGACCGCCGCTCCGTTTCCATTGACTATAATTGGGGCGGAGCTCCGGCGCAGCACGGCAGTGCACAGCGAAAGGCCGCTGGACTAAAAGTACTGCATGTCTGACTTTAGTCCGGCAGCCTCTCACAGCGAACTGCCGTGCTGCGCCGGAGCTCCGCCCCTGTCCACATTATAGTTAATGGGGACGGAGCGGCGGCATGGCGAAATAGCGGCAGGACAGATCTGACAGGGTGAACAGCCTGTCGGATCCGTCCTGCCGCTTGTGTGCAAGTACCCTTAAAGGATCCCTAAACACAAGGCAGAACTTCTTTAAAGCGAACCTGTCACCTGGATTTTGGGTATAGAGCTGAGGACATGGGCTGCTAGATTGCCGCTAGCACATCCTCAATATCCAGTCCCCATATATTGAGGATGTGCTAGCGGCGATCTAGTAGCCCATGTCCTCAGCTCCATACCCAAAATCCTGTTGACAGGTTCCCTTTAAAGAAGTTCTACTTAAGAAATCTGCCTTTGGGTTTAGGGATCCTTTTAGATGTATAGCTGACAGGTTCCCTTTAAAATCAACAGAATGGACCGTAGAAAGGCGTATGCCTTTCCCCCTCCAACTAATTCCCAGGGTTCTAAAAAAGATCTGGCTAGACAAGGCCGTGTTATTCTGATAGCTCCTCTGTGGCTGAAAAAAAAACATGGTTCCCCTTGCTGAAGACAGTGTCCGTTCAGAGCCCATGGATTCTTCCTTCGAAACAAAATCTATTGTCACAGGGTCCTATCTGTCATCTCAAAGTAGAAAGGTTACATCTGGCAGCATGGAACCTGAAAGGGTGATATTGAGGTCTAGGGGTTTATCAGATGCCATTATCAACACCATGACTGCCAGCAGGTAAGTAGTGACTTCCACAATTTACGCTAAAGTTTGGAGGTGCTTCTGTAGCTGGTGTGCAAGCCAGAATCTCTTACCAGAAGTTTTCGGTTCAAGCAATTTTAGGATTCCTGCAGTCAGGATTTGAGAAGGGATTACGTCCAAATACATTGAGTACACATATCGGCGTTAATCGCTGTATTTGATGAAAAAATTGCGGATCACACATGGGTTATCCGTTTCATGAAAGGGGCAGACAGGTTAAGACCATTCCTAAGGCTCCATTCACATGTCCGCTATTCTGTTCTGCATTTTGCAGAACGGAATTGCAGACCCATTCCTTTCTATGGGGCCGCACGATGTGCTGCCCGGATCTGGAAATGCGGGTCCGCAATTCCATTCCCGAAAAAAAAAAAATAGAACATGCCCTATTCTTGTCCGCAATTGCGCACAAGATTAGGCATTTTCTATTACAGTGCCGGCGATGTGCAGTCTGCAAGATGCGGAACGCACATTGCCGGTGTTCGTGTTTTGCCACATGGATGTGTGGATGGACCCTTAGACCTACTGTTTCTCCCTGGGACCTCAATTTTTAGTGCCATCAGGCAGGGTGGATTTTGATTTTAATCACTAGTCAGTAAAGCTTGATTTAAATCATAGTTTTCTACATAAAGACTAATTCTTGCTGGTATAACTTATAATATGCAAGTAGATGAAGATTTTTAGAATAATAACTTTTCATATTAGTTTAACATTTTTGTAACAGTAACATTTTTGCTGTGAAGAAGAGGCATGTGATCTCTGCTGAGTCAAATTCAGTTTTGAGAACTGCAAAAGTAAACCAAGCATCTGTGATATTATTGGGCAGTTTCTCTGCCTACAAGATATTCTTACAAAAACCTCTGGAAGAGCATGACATTGAATGGATTAATGAAATTTATTTACCAAAAAAATTACACACATAGAATGTGTCGGCAGATAGTATTCAGTATATTGGGCAGACTAGATGGGCCAAATGGTTCCTATGAATTAGCCCCTGGCCCTATCTTGTATGAAGGATGGCCTTATGCCTATCCCATGCATGCTTAAACTCCTTCACTGTATTTGCAGCTACCACTTCTGCAGGAAGGCTATTCCATGCATCCACTACTCTCTCAGTAAAGTAATACTTCCTGATAGTTTTAAACCTTTGCCCCTCTAATTTAAAACTATGTCCTCTTGTAGCAGTTTTTCTTCTTTTAAATATTCTCTCCTCTTTTACCTTGTTGATTCCCTTTATGTATTTAAAAGTTTCTATCATATCCCCTCTGTCTCGTCTGTCTTCCAAGCTATACATGTTAAGGTCCTTCAATCTTTCCTGGTAAGTTTTATCCTGCAATCCATGTACCAGTTTAGTAGCTCTTCTCTGAACTCTCTCCAAACTCAAATTCATCGGGGGCCGCATCAGCAGTTTGGTCACCCTCAAAGGGCCAGAAAACTTAGTTGCTTGGCCCTTGGGGATCTCGGACGCCACTTCCACACTTTGGCCGGGGGCTCGGTGGAGCTGATGAGGTGTTTTATCCTAATGAGAGAGATTTCATAATAAGTATTTTGAGATAATAGCAGCCCCCCCCTTTGCCAGTAATAACAGCCCCCCCTTTGCCAGTAATAACAGCCCCCCCTTTGCCAGTAATAACAGCCCCCCGCCAGTAAAAGTATTGTACATAATAAAAAAAAAAAACATACTTACCTCCATGTCAGTGATGCGATGCAGGCCTCTTCTGGCCTGTGTCCCACGCTGTATGGCTCAGGCAGTGCGATGACGTCATCGCGTCGCCTGCTCCGGCCTCTGATAGGCTGCCGGCCTAGTGCCTGCAGCCTATCAGAGGAAGGGAAAGAGACACGCCTCTCCCTCCCCTACCGCAGCACAGGCAGGCATCTGTATCGCTGTCCTGAGGACGGCGATACAGATGACTGGAGATGAGCGCTTCCACAATGGAAGCGCTCATCTCCCTGTGCCCCGCCGCCAGCTCGCTCGCCTGCCGCATATCGGCGGCGGCTGCGCGGGCCACATGACTAGGTCTGGCGGGCCTTGTGTTTGACACCCGTGCCTCCAAAGTATCAATATCCTTCTGGAGATATGGTCTCCAGTACTGAGCACAATACTCCAAATGAGGTCTCACTAGTGCTCTGTAGAGCGGCATGAGCACCTCCCTCTTTCTACTAGTAATGCCTCTCCATATATACCCAAGCATTCTGCTAGCATTTCCTGCTGTTCTGACAGTCTGCCTACCTTTAAGTCTTCTGAAATGACCCCTAAATCCCTTTCCTCAGATACTGAGGTTAGGACTGTATCACTGATTTTATATTCTGCTCTTGGGTTTTTACGCCCCAGGTGCTTTATCTTTCACTTATTAACATTACATTTTAGTTGCCAGATTTTTGACTATTCCTCTAGTTTTCCTAAATACTTTTCCATTTGGTGTATCCCTCCAGGAACATCAACCCTGTTACAAATCTTTGTGTGATCAGCAAAAAGACACACCTTACCATCGAGGCCTTCTGCAATTTCACTGATAAAGATATTAAACAATATGGGTCCCAGAAGAGATCCCTGAGGTACCCCACTGGTAACATGACCATGGTCTGAATATACTCCATTGACTACAACCCTCTGTTGCCTGTCCCTCAGCCACTGTCTAATCCATTCAACAATATGGGAGTCTACGTACAGCCTTATTCTACATAATTAAAAAACGAATCTTTATTTCTTGATGGAATAACCTTTGGATGGTAATATATTTTCCTCGAAGCATTTTATATAAAAAAAAATCTGATTTAGATTAAAAAAAAATTATATCTATAGAGAGGTATCTATATCCTCCCTTTTGAACCGTTGTCAGAAGCCTCTCTGAGGTATGTCACTAAAGACCTTTATTTTTGGTGGCAATTACCTCAGCACGTAGAGTAAGCAAAATTCAAGCTCTAAAAATAGTGGAACCCTTCTGTATTGTGAGAACAATTCTGTCTGAAAACACATTAGATCATTCATCCCAAAGTTGCATCAAATTTCCACAGACAAGAGGAAATTATTGTCCCATCGTTTTTGTTCAAACCCAAAAAACAGAAGGGGAAGAGCAGTTCCACAGGTTAGATGTGCGTAAGGCTGTTCTACTCTATCTAGAAACCAGGAAAACTGACTACTTATTAGTCCAGTTCGTGGAGCACATAAGGGGCATAAGGCCACAAAGAACTCATTGTCTAGATGGATAAAAATGGCCATCTCTGAATCGTACAAATCTGTAGGAATATCTCCACCAGAATCTTTTACAGCACTCTACAAGATCTGTTTCAGCATCCTGGGCTGAGTAGGCGAGCGCTTCATTAGAACAAACATGCAGGGCAGCAACGTGGTCAAGCCCTCACACATTAAACATTAGAGTGGATACTAGGGCTAGCCAGGAGCTCGCCTTTGGTAGAAAGGTGCTTCAGGCCATAGTCCCTCCCTAAACAAGAAAAAATGAATCTGTTATATCTCGGGGTATGCCATCATGGAGGATGAGAGGGAATGAATCCTACATGGATTCCCCCCCAAAGGGAATAAAAATTGGATTGTAGATAGGTGGAGGTGTGTTGGTGTGAATGCAAAAAAAAAATAAAATCTTTATATACACATATGAAGTAAAGACTCTCTAGGCCAGGCATCCTCAAACTGCGACCCTCCAGCTGTTGCAAAACTACAACTCCCAGCATGCCCAAACGGCCTACAGTAGGGATGCTCAACCTGTGGCCCTCCAGCTGTTGTAAAACTACAATTCCCATCATACCCTGCTGTCGGCTAATAGCTGTAGGCTGTCCGGGGATGCTGGGAGTTGTAGTTTTGCAACAGCTGGAGGGCTGCAGGTTGGGCATCCCTGGCCTACAGGTATCGGCCTACAGCAGGGCATTGTGGGAGTTGTAGTTTTAAAACAGCTGGAGGGCCGCAGTTTGAGGATGCCAGCTCTAGGCTGTTCATAAAGACACTGAGGAAGAGCCGGAGGAGGGTCAAATGTATTCTTCCTGTCCCTACCTGGTTTGGAGGCGGGTCCTCTCTCAGGGTATGACGTCATGAAAAGGGAATTACCGGTAAGTAATTTTATTTTTATTTTTCCTTCTTGACAACTGGCTGTTCGTTCGGGGTGAAGCACTGCATTTTACATGCATAGTACGAGAATAAGGGATACGGCTACATTGTTTCTGGGCAGCAGATTGTTGTTTAGATCAAGCAATCTGCTGCCCAGAAACAATATTTTTCTTGTCTGCACAAACTACAGTTTCGCTCTGTTATCAGGTGATCAGCTGCACCTTTTAGACGGGCAGATTGTCCAGAACGACATACCAGATAATCTGCCGACTATCGGGCCGTGTAAACCCGCCATTAGCATGACACTGCAGTCCTCGCACTGTATTTCAGTCCAGCTTTGAGTGCTGACAGTGGAGGAGCCAGGGAAAATAGGAAGATTAAAAATGGTGATATGCACTCCTTATCTGCAGTACTACGATTACTGTAGATCAGTAGTGCCCAACCTACGACCTGGTCTTTTAAATTGCAACTTACTAGGACTGCATTTCTTGCCATGGCTTCATGAGGTTCTCCCATAGTGTGCTGTGCATGTGTCATCGCTACGCAGTGTAAACATGTGCACCGCCAATCAGATTAGCGGCTGTGAGGCGCATATGCTTACACTGTGTAGTGATGACCTATGCAAGAACTGGAGCACCTCTTGGAGCTGTGGCAAGGATTGCAGTTTACTAAGGGGACTCCTCTGATGTCCGCTCTTTTAAAGGCTGCATTTAATAATAAGAAATAACAAGGCTGTTTTGATCCAGTTGAAATTTAATAATAAGAGCGGGCCTCAGAGGAATGCAGTCACTTTAGCAAAGGCTGCATTTGCTGCTAAAGAGAGCAAAACCTGTCCTGCGCTCTTTGCTTACGGACGATCATCTGCATTCTGTACAGAGAATCAACTTGAAGAATTTTTGAGCCAAACATTCGAAAGCTGGTTTCTGAAAAACATCTGCAGATTAATGAAATGACTTCAAATCGGGAGAGCAGAAATTATTTTAGTATCTCTTTCTAACTGTTAACTATATTGCTAGAATCATTCCACTTTTAACATTTGCATGTGTTCTGGCCCACGAGACTTATATCATGTCGAGTGCTGCCCTCAGACGAAAAAGAAAGGTTGGGCACCACTGTTGTAGATAGTTAAAGGGAATGTCACCCCGATTTTGGACTATCTCATACAGAATCTATGTTGGCTCTTTATTGTGAGTTTATTGGGTGCTGTTTTGCACATTTGCTATTTTGTACATCTGATTTAAAACCTATCTGACATCACTGTAAGCCCCTGTTCCCATTATCGTGATAGTTTCCATTTATAACAGTGTTGCCACTTAAAGTCTGTGCTGGATCTGTTTCCAAATCTGAGGTCACACAGATTTTCTGGAATTTGTTGACAAGGAAAAGTTTGCAGACTGCTTAAATCTTGCTATCAAAAGTATTGGAACCCCTGATAGGAATTTAACTTTTTTCTTTTCAGCTCCATGAGTCTGCCATCAGAGATCTGATTGTAGCCACAATTGCCCTGAAATATACCCAGTCTAATTCTGTGTGCTATGCCAAGGACGGACAGGTAAATGAAACTATAATGTCCAAGATACATTTTAAAGTGTCCAAAAAAAGGGTGTGTGCCCTTTCACAGGGGAAGTGTAATTTATGCTGCTGCTGGTGGTAGTTTAAGGATGGAACGGAGCATGTGCTTCCGTCTCGGTGAGCAGGACAAAGAAATTAGAAAGCGTTAATAGCAGGTGGTGCTATACAGACAGATTTAATTGAAATCTCAGATCCAGGTGCTGGTTTGAAAACTTGAGAATATTTTTCATGGGACAACTTCTTTAAACTTGCTCCCCAGAAGGAAGAAGACAGTCTCTCTAGTGCCACCTGTTGCTAGCTATCCTAGAAGTAATTATCTGACCCCCTAAAAGCTATGGCTAGGTATATTGGCCAAACCAGAGACCCACCTGTAGACAGTTGTTTTTGCCCCTCACCATTACAGAGCAGGGCACTGGTTGGATCGAAGACGTGACTTTCACGTAGCTCTTGGGGTATTGAGGTTGATCCGGCAGCATTATATAGCTTCCAGGCTGTGGCCACAGGAAAACATACTATGAAAATTCAATGCCAATGTCATGTGCCAGAGACCATGATCAACATGGTGCTTAGGAATCGGAAACTTGACGAGATTTAAAGGGAACCTGTCAGCAACTTTATGCTGACCTCACTGAGCAGCATAAAATAGTGACATAAATGCAGATGTTAGTGGTTGCTGAGAACCAGCATCATAATTATTGGAGCCCAGGCCTTGAGAAGAGTCACATCTACTTGAAAAGAGTCCTGGTTATTCCTAATCTCCTGCTCTCCCCGTCCATCTGCTGATTGGCAGTTCTCTGCTAGAGAGAGAGAGAGAAAACTAGGTAGAAGACTGTCCGTCATCTGCAGGGAGAGCAGGAATTCATGAATAACCAGGACTCTTCTCAGTTGTCCTTGACTCTTTTCCAGGCCCAGTCTGCAATGATTGTGATGTTGGTTCTCGGCAACCACTTGGGCTACTTTCACACCTGCGTTCGGTGCGGATCCGTCTTTTATCTGCACAGACGGATCCGCACCGATAATGCAAACGCTTGTATCTGTTCATAACGGATCAGTTTGCATTATTCATAATTTTTTTTTTTTTTTTTAAAGTCTTAAGTCAAAACAGATCTGTCCCCATTGACTTACAGTGTAAGTCAGGACGGATCCATTTGGCTCTGCATCATCAGGCGGACACCAAAATGCTGCAAGCTGCGTTTTTAGTGTCCGCCTCAAAAGCGCAACGGAGACCAAACGCAGCCAAATTGATGCATTCTGAACGGATCCTTATTGGGGCTGAACTGATCCGTTTTGGGCCGCTTGTGAGAGCCCTGAAACGGATCTCACAAGCGGACCCATAAACGCCAGTGTGAAAGTAGCCTTTTAAATGAAAGACCGCTGAAATCCACTCTCCTGTCTCTACTTTCATGCTGCCCATACTAACGGCAGCATAAGTTGATGACCGGTTCCCTTTAATAATGGAGAACTTGTCGGGTGATTTTCTGCCGCCCTAACTGAGAGCAGGATTTAATGCAGAGATTAATTCTGTGATGTGGATCAATATTTGAGTAGAAAGCAGAGTTAGGCCTCTTTCACACGACCGTTTTTTTTCCTCCCGTTTACGGGCCCTTTTTTGCGTTCTTTATACTGAACCATTAATTTCAATGGTTCCGAAAAAAACCAGAATGTAGTCCGTATGCATTCCATTTCCGTTCTGTTGAAAGATAGAACATGTCCTATTATTGCCCGCAAATCGCGTTCCGTGGGTCCGCAAAAAAAGGAACACATACAGAAATACATCCATATGTCTTCCGTATCCGTTTCCGTTTTTTGCGGAACCATCTATTGAAAATGTTATGCCCAGCCCAATTTTTTTCTATGTATTTACTGTATACTGAATATGCCATACGGAGGAACGGAACCGAAACTGAAACAAAACTGAACAACGGATCCAGAAAAAAGCCCACAACACTGAAAAAGCCATACGGTCGTGTGAAAGAGGCCTGAATGCTGACAGGACTCCTAAGAGAGACAGTAAGAGTCTTGATGACCCAATCCTTGTAGGTTGACAACCTTCTCTGTACACACTGATAGTGATTGACAGCTGTCTCTCTGTGTGGACATGGTAATCAGGACTCTCACTGTCTCTCCTAGGAGTCCTGTCAAGATTTACTCTGCTCCAAATTATATAAACCCATATATCACAGAGCTCAGCTTCTTTCTGTCATATTCTGGCTGCAAAAATAACCTGACAGGTGTTCCTTAAGTTGTATATGTAAAAATAGGACTGTAATAATGTCTACAGCTCTTCATTCTGCAGTTGTACTGCCTCTTGTTTTACTTTGGTTTTATAATCCTCTGTCCCTTTCTGGCAGGTGGTGGGAATGGGTGCTGGGCAACAGTCCCGCATACATTGCACCCGGCTTGCCGGGGACAAAGCTGATAACTGGTGGCTGCGGCACCACCCACGTGTCTTGGGAATGAAGTTTAAAGCTGGTGTGAAGAGAGCTGATATTTCTAATGCCATTGACCAATATGTGAGCGGTACTCTCGAAAAGGTAAGTATTAGGAGTGAACATGTAGGACATGATTACTGTAGCTTCCATTGAAGTGGTCATAAGAAGCTGCATTCGTGTGCTCCTGTCCTCAGGAGGAGCTCGAGCAGTGGAAGTCCCTGTATGAGCAGCCCCCAGAACTGCTAACCCCAGAAGATAAGAGGCAGTGGATCTCTACCTTGACTGGTGTTTGCCTGAGCTCTGATGCATTTTTCCCATTCCGAGACAATGTGGAGCGGGCAAGGAAGGTGAGAGTATGAGCAATTGTGAACACATTTGTTTTATGTACAGACTTAAAGGAGTTATCCGATTAATTGTATTGATGACTTATCCTTTGGTTAAGGCCTATTGCACACGGACGTTTTTTTTCCCCGTTTACTGGCCGTTTTTTGCGTTCCGTATACGGAACCATTCATTTCAATGGTTCCGCAAAAAAAACGGAATGTACTCCGTATGCATTCCATTTCCGTTTTTCCGTTCCGTTTTAACATAGAACATGTCCTATTATTGCCCGCAAATCACAGTCCGTGGCTCCATTCAAGTCAATGGGTCCGCAAAAAAACGGAACACATACGGAAATGCATCCGTATGTCTTCGTTTCTGTTCCGTTTTTTGCTGAACCATCTATTGAAAATGTTATGCCCAGCCCAATTTTATCTATGTAATTACTGTATATGCCATACGGAAAAACGGAACAGAAACGGAAACACAACGGAAACAAAAAACGGAGTAACGGATCCGTGAAAAACGGATCGCAAAACACTGAAAAAGCCATACGGTCGTGTGCAATAGGCCTAAGTCATCAGTATCCTATCAGCAGGGGTCCGACACACGGGAGCTCCGCTGATCAGCTGTTAGAAGAGGCTGGCGCTCCGTGAGTGCTGCAGCCTCTTCCTAGGCCATGTGATGTCGCCATACATCGGTCACATGGCCTAGTTGCAGCTCAGCCCCATTGAAGTAAATGGGGCTGAGTTGCAATACCAAGCACAGCCACTATACTATGTATGGTGCAGTGTTTGAAAACAGCCAGGCGCTGACTGCACTCGCCATAGCTCCATTGAGCGTGGCGGCTCCCTGGAACATCTGATCGGCGGTGGTGCCAGGACTCTGTGCCCCCGCTGATGTCATGGTGATGACCTATCCTGAGAATAGGTCATGATTATAGTTACCTGGAAAACCTCTTTTAATACGGCAATAGTACTGAAAATCTGACACCACATATTGCAGTTTAGTGGTAGATGCAAGATCACAAGTTATAGTTGGTTAATATGTTAAGTTGCCTTTTGCCTGTTCCCATACGTTACAATGTACAGCCTTGAACCGTACCTTGAGTCTGAGATCTGACTTTGGTCCATGGTGCACAATATTTAATTTATTTGCCTATGAATGGAGAACAATGCTCTTTTCGCACTCACAGGCGCTATACCCATGTCTGCTGTAACTGCTGGGATCGGAGAAGACTCTGGTCCTGGTCATCCAACCCCTTGGATGCCACAATGGATATCTATTCTTGTGGAAGCCAATTGGCATCCTTGCGATGTATTGATATGGCAGCCGAGAGCCTAACAAAAGCCCCCAGATCTGTATGCACAGTGCAATTGTAAAGACTTCAGACCCTCTCTCTTTTTTTACATTTTAAGTTCTGGCCTTGTGCTAAAATCAAAACCAATTAAGTTCCCCCCCCCCCCCCCCCATCAATCTGCACGCAATACTTCATAATGAGAAAGTGAAAAAAGAATTTTCAAAATTTTTGCAAATTTATATAACAAAAAAAGACTAAAATTTCTCATCTTGACACTTTAAATTTAGCTATTGGGTCTCCCATTTCTCCTCTTCACCTTTTAAATTGTTTCTACACCATGATTGGATTCCACCTGTAGTAAATTGAGCTGATTGGACATGATTTTGAAAGACACAGCCTTGTCTATATAATTTTATATTAGCAAAGAACTGCCTGTGGAGATCAGAGACTGGATTGTGTAGAGGAATAGATCTGGAGAAGGGTACAAAAATTTCTGCTGCACTGAAAGTTCCCAAGAGCAGTGACCTCCTATAATTAAATGAAACAACCAGGACTCTTCCTAGAGCTGGCTGCCCCTCAAAGTAAGTAATTAAGGAAGAAGGGCCTTGGTAAGAGGTGCACATTTGGTTCTTGGTCACTTTGGCTGAGCTCCAAATATCCTGTGTGCAGATGGGAGAAACTCTCAGATCACCCATCACTGCAGCATTCCAACAGTTTGGGCTTTATGGCAAAATGGGCAGAAATAAGCCTCTCCTCAGTAAAAGACACGTGAAACTCCTCCTGGAATTTGCTAAAGAACACCTAAAGGACTCAGACTGAGAAATTAGATTCTCTAGTCTGGTGAAAACCAAGATTGAACTGTTTGGCCTCAATTCTAAGCATCATGTCTGGAGAAAACTAGGCTCTGCCAATCACCTGTCTCATACAGTCCCTACAATGAAACATGATGGTGACAGCATCATGATGTGGGGTGTTTTTCAGTTACTGGGACAGGGAGACCGGTCAGAGTTGAGGAAAAGCTGAATGGCACAAAGTACAGTTTCTTAATGAAAACCTGATCCAGAGTGCTCTGGGCCAAACGTTCACCTTCCTACAAGATTGGCCCTCACCACACAGCCAGGACAAGACGGGGAGTAGTTTAGGAACAACTGTGTGAATGTCCTTGAGTAGCCCAGCCAGAGCCCTGACTTTAAACCCAATCGAAGATCTCTAGAGAGACTTGAGAATGGCCGTCCACCAATGGTCCCTATCTATCCTGCCAGAGCTTGAGAGGATCTGTAAAGACGAATGGCAGAACATACTCAAATCCAGATGTGCACACTTTGTTGCATCTTACCCAGGAAGACTGGAGGCTGGAATTGCTGCCAAAGGTGCTTCATCTAATTCCAGAGTAAAGGATCTGAATACTTGTGTCAATGCAAGACTTAAATTTTTCATTTTTTAATAAATTAAAAAAGGTTTTGAGTATTAGGTTTTCACTTTCTCATTATGGGTTAATGAGTGCAGAATGCTGACGAGAAACTAGAATTTTTTTTATTTTATTTTGGCTCAAGGCCACAACACAACAAAATGTGAAAAAAGCAAAAGGGACTGAAGACTTTCCAAATACATTGTAGGCTAATAGGCCTTTTCATTGTTACTTTATCAGGCTAATATTTGTTCAGGTCCCCTAGTAGAACTAACTAAAAAACTTTTTTTCTTTATTTGCCCTGTTTCTGAGATATGAGACTTCTAATCTATATGTAAGTTAGGCCTCATGCACACGAACGTTGTGTGTCTGTTCCGTGCATTGGGGACCACAATTTGCGGTCCCCAATGCACGGGCGGCGGCCGGGACAGATCAAGACCTATTCAACTTGAATGGGTCTGTGATCCGTCCACAAAAATTATTTTATTTTTACTTTTGTTTTGCGGTGCAGAAGCACGGCCAGAAACTCCACGGAAGCACTCCGTAGTTCTTTCGTGGGGTTCCGATCCCTGCTTCCGTTCCGCATCTCTGTGATTGCGGACCTATTCAAGTGCACACGGGTCGGTGCCTGTGTATTGCGGACCCGCCGTATGCGGGCCACAATACGGCTATGGGCACACAGCTGCCGTGTGCATGAGACCTTAGGGTTTCATCCAGAATTATAAGGCCTCTTTCACACGGGCGTCATGTTTTTGGCCCGGATAAGATGCGGGTGCGTTGCGGAAAAAATGCGCGATTTTTTTTTTTTTTCTTTTTTTTTTCCAATGCGAGTGCAAAACATTGTAATGCGTTTTTCACGCGCGTGAGAAAAATCGGCATGTTTGGTACCCGAACCCTGACCTCTTCAAAGAAGTTTGGTGTTGTGTAGATTTTATTATTTTCCCTTATAACATGGTTATAAGAGAAAATAATAGCATTCCTAATACAGAATGCATAGTACAATAGGGCTGGAGGGGTTAAAAAAATAAATAAAATTTAACTCTCCTTAAAGAGGACCTTTCATCAGTATAATTTTAATAAACTAATAACCCTACCTAATAGTGCGGCTTCCACTGATGTTCCCCACCGAATGTTGAAATAATAGCCCCGTTTGTTCTGCTGCAGCGCCTGTCACTCAAGCGCTTTTTTTGTATGGGGCGTTGCTAAACTTTTTTCTTTGCTATGGGCCTTGGCTGAGAGCGCAGCCAATCAGAGCGCTCCTCTCTCAGCCAGGCAGAAGGAGCTAAAGTGCAGCGATGTCTAGGGGATGATTATGATACTTACCCTGCCGCTCGTACCGCTGCTTCCACACCCGTCGCGTCCCTCGGCCGGTCTATCTGATCTTTCGCTGATCTTTCTATCTGATCTGCCTGGCTGAGAGAGGAGCGCTCTGATTGGCTGCGCTCTGAGCCAAGGCCCATAGCAAAGAAAGTTTAGCAACGCCCCATACAAAAAAAGCGCTTGAGTGACAGGCGCTGCAGCAGAACAAACGGGGCTATTATTTCAACATTCGGTGGCCGATTTAAAAAAAAAAAAAGGGGAACATCAGTGGAAGCTGCACTATTAGGTAGGGTTATTAGTTTATTAAAATTATACTGATGAAAGGTCCTCTTTAATCCACTTGCTCACGCAGCCCGGCTTCTCTTCTGTCTTCTTTGAGGAATAGGACCTTTTGATGACGTCACTACGCTCATCACATGGTCTATCACCATGGTGATGGATCATGTGATGACCGCAGTGACGTCACAACAGGTCCTTTTCCTGTGCACAGCAAAGATGAAGACAGAAGACAAGCCGGGCTGCGCGAGCAAGTGGATTAAGGTGAGCTAAATCTTTTTTTATTTTTATATATTTTTTTTTAATTTTTTTTTTAACCCCTCCAGCGCTATTGTACTATGCATTCTGTATTAAGAATGCCATTTTCCCTTATAACCCCATAGAACAGCCCCATAGAAATTAATGGGTCTGGATTCAGTGTGGGTGCAATGCGTTCACCTCACGCATTGCACCCGTGCGGATATCTCGCCCGTGTGAAAGGGGCCTAATATTGTTACATCATTTAATCCACGTGGTAAATAATATAGCATAATTGTTGGTTGTTTGTTAAAAGGGAATCTGTCACCATCAGGGTTGCCAACCAGAATTTTTCTCTTTTCTGGACAACTTATCCCAAAATCACGGAAAGTCAACTTTTTTTTTTTTTTTTTTTTTTTTTTTAAGGACAATTTGGAAAACCATAATGTTCTATAGCTTAAAGGGATTATCCAACCCCTAAAATGCCCCTCTAACCCCTTTTAATATACTGATGAGAACTAATTTCCAGAGTTTAATGTGAGCTGTAAAATGATGAGAATTACCACCAAAATCTAGTCAAGTACCACCAGCCTAAAGGTGGCTTTAGGCTGGGTCTACACGTCGACATTTGTCGCGCGACAGATTGGGCACAACTACACTGCAACATTTTGTTGCGCAACATTTTGTTGCACCAATGTCGCATGACAATTTTTATAATGGCAGTCTATGGTGTCGCACTGCGACGCGACAGTCGCAGAAAATCCATTTGAGATGTATTTTTCTGCGAGCGTCGCAGTCGCAGCATGTTGCAGTGCGACACCATAGACTGCCATTATAAAAATTGTCGCGCGACAAATGTCGTCGTGTAGACCTAGCCTTAGATGGGCCGACTGAGCAGATTCCTTCCCAACCGTCGGCTGCACGTTCAGTAAAGGAGATCTCTCATCCTCATACAGAATTGTGGTTTCTGAGCAGCAGATAGCTGTTTAGACCACATAATCTGATGCTCAGAAGCCATGATTGGTGGCGCCTGCACAATAGAGGATCTCCCGATGAGTTTCGCTCGTTCATCAGGTGATCGGGAACGGTTGTTCCCAATAATCTGTACGATTTATTGGTGTCTTTTAAAAAATTCACTGACACATCTATTTTTTTTTTAGTTTTTTTTTTTTTCAACGGACACAGGAAAATGTTGCCTATTTTTATGGACTGTCCAGAAATTTCTGTACTGTTGTCAATCCTGGTCACCATGATCTTGGACTGTTATCTGCAGTACTACATCCAGAAGTACTGCAGATAAGGAGTCTAGATCCTTCTTTTTCTTTTTTTCTTTCTTTTTCTTCTCCCTGCTTTCCACCTCTGGGACCTACTGTCTCAAGAATGGCGACCAGTTGTGAATGGTGAGGACACCATGCATGCTTGGCTTTCTCCATTCACTGCTATGACTTCTGAAAATAGCAGAGTAAGTGCTTTCCTAGCAGTGAATAGGGAGAGCCATGCATGCACAGCTTCCTCTGTGTGACCTAATGCTATTGGACATTTATGGCATATCCTGTGAATCGGACAACCCCTTTAATCTCATAATTGGAAATGGTTAAAGCGACTTTCCGGTTCTAGGGTTGTCCCAAAAAATTCACATTAACTGGGGAATGAACAGAACATTTACCTGGTGATCTCTTTTTCATCTGTTTAGTTTCAGATCTGCTAATTCTTGGGCTCTTAATCTGCGATCCAAGATGGCCACACAGCTTCTCAGACTGCCTAGTGCATCGGTAGTCCAAGACTTTCTGCTTGTCCATCACTGCTCTTGGATTGGCCAGCACTGTTCACATGAGCAGTGCCAGCCAATCCAAGGGCAGCAGGAAGTGTCTTGGGCTACAAATGCACATTATGCGCGAGGCAGTGTGTGGCCACTTGGATGGCAGAAAAGGAGCTCAAGAATTGATGGATCTTCAGCTAAGAAGATGAAGAAAAGATCACCAGGTGTTCCCAAGCTAATGTGAATTATTTTTTTTATAACCGGAAGGTCTCGCTAAAGTTGAGCCAGTGTGGCTACAGTGTCCAAGAGTGGTTTCACACGGTACAGATTTGTGTGCAGGAAATCTGCATTAATTGTGCACTATTCAGTGGGTTTTCATGCAGATTATCTGTATTCACAACCCCATTTCTTATGTTATCGACACCATTGACAGCAGATCAATTGCTGCACCTTAGAGGGAAAAAAAGCAAAGTGTACATGAGATTTGTCAAATTTTATTCAGTTTGCGAGAACTGTATTGCACTGCAGTTTTTCTGCACAGAAAAAAAACAAGCGTAATCTGCAGTTTGTGCAGCCACCCTTAGAATTTCAAGTTGCATGTTGTACTTCTGGTGACAAGTCTATACAGCTGTGGTTATTTCATGCTACTTCTAATCGCTCTATTTTCCTTGCAGAGTGGGGTTCAGTTCATTGCTGCTCCGTCTGGCTCTGCAGCTGACAAATTGATCATGGAAGCATGTGATGAGCTGGGCATTGTCTTGGCACACACCAACCTGCGACTCTTTCACCACTAACATTCCCAAACAAAATAACACTTTCTTTCGTTAGATTATCTTTGCACTGTTACAATAAAACTGTTATATTGCATTTGTAGTGTTTGATTTATTCTGTTTGTGTCTATATAGATGTATATCATGTTAAAAGAGGAAGGAAATCTGATTCCATATACTGACAGGCTGATGGCCATAGAAAAAAAAATAAAAAATTTATGAAAATGTAAAAAGCCCAAAAGATTGCCAGCAAACATGTTTGTTTACGTGAAAATATATTTATAAAAATAAAACTATATGTAATAGGATCTTCCACGTCCATAATGACCCATTCAATAAAATAATCAAATTGCTGGGTTTTTGTTTATTCCACTTCACAAGAAATGCTATAAATATCTCGATCTTTCCTCCCCCCCCCCCCCCCTTCTAAAAAAATAAAAATAAATGGCCCCAGTAAAACTCCACTGACGGAAAATAAAAATAAAGTCTAAAAAGCTTTTAACTGTAAATCAGTATACCATAGAAACATCTGACAGATCTAAATCACTGAAGCAGCAAATTTTGTGAAACTAAATTTGTGTCAGAGTTTAGCCAACCAGTTCGTAACGAACTTTGCAAAATTTTGTCCGGCAGATGAACCTGAATCTTTTCAGGTTTTTTTCAGACTAATCTGTAAAACGGCCCTTAGCTCCAGTTTACTGCACATGTGAGCACCCACCATCTTCCTTCCTCGTGCTTTTTCCCAGCTGACATGACCCTAACAGGAAGTGCAAGGGGCTTGCCATGATTGGCTCATCCAGGCTGTCGCTTGTGAGCCAATCAAGAAGGAAGGTGCCCTTGCAGATCAAGCAGAGCGTCATTCTGTGTTAGGCTGTGAATGAGGGTGGATGGGTCTTAGGGTACTTTCACACTAGCGTCAGGATCCATCCTGCTGCTATTTCGCCGGACTGCCGCTCAGGAGCAGCACGGCGAGAGGCAGCCGGACTAAAGTTGCACATGCAGTACTTTTAGTCCGGCGGCCTCTCGCCGTGCACTGCTGTGCCGGAGCTCCGCCCCCATTATAGTCAATGGGGACAGAGTGGCGGCACGGCGAAATAGCGGCAGGACGGATCCGATCACAATCGAAAAGTCACAATAAAGCTTCTATTTTACTGCCAGCGACATGGAAGGGAAAGGCTAGAATTAGAAAAAAGAATTGTGTAGAATAGGGAAAACTGTCAGCCAGGGAGTGAGAAATGCCTTAACACAGTGGCTGCAGAACCTGAAAAGCAGCTACCTGCAAGGACATCATTAATTCCATCCCCCCCTTTTTTAGCAAAAAGTAAAAATACAAAATTGTTCGTGTTTTCTATCCAGGTGCTAGCAAATTTTTTATTTTTTTTGCTAACTTTAAGAAAGTAACATACGTATGTCTTACGTGGGGGCTACATTGGAATGCTGAGGAGGAAGCAACATTAACTGAGGAGGGTGGTGGCTGCAGCAACAGCAATAAAGAGCAGAGGCAACGTACCTCCTAAAGAACAGCCAGGGATCTGGTGATGCTGTTGACACTGTGGGTGGGTTAGGCCCAAAACATACCAGAGTTAAGCCAAGCTCTGCTGCCTGTAGCTCTGTCTAGTATAGCATTTTTTTTTTTTCTCCACAAGGTGGGAACACAAAGCCACAGCCATGTGCAAAATCTGCAGCATTAAAATAAGCTGTGGGCGTGCCAACACAATCATAGGTACCAGAGATGTATTGCAGCATGTAAGGCGCCATCACTGATCCTTTGGGAAAATACAACTGGCCAGCATTCCCAATCAGAACAAGTCTGTTCTCCTGGTCCTCTTTGTGGCAGCCAACCCGAATCCCCATGCAATACAGTGTCTTTGTCATCACCTCCTGCTAATCCTTTGCTCCATCATGAGACATCTATAACAGACTGTTTGGCCATGAAAAAGTTATTCTCCTCCAGCAATTAGCTTGTCTACAAGCTGAACCCCCTACCTAGCCACATTGCTGGCGGTGCAGTTGCTGCCATACTATTGTAGTAGTGCCTTGTGCGCTCACGTGGTGGAGAATGCAGGCCGCTCCTTGCGAATCTCGCTGTTTGGCAAGCTACACTCCATGGTGGACACCTGGAGCAGCTGTTACAAAAAGGGACAGTACATGTCTTTCACAGCCCAGTGGGTCAATGTTTTTTTTGCAGATGTGGAAATGCAGCACCCCAGCAACATGGCCAGGTCTTTTCAACCACCAACCCATGAATTCTTCGGGACTGCTCCCACAGCAGGAGATGGGCTCCAAGCACAGACACTCAGCCCATCTCTAAAAGCAGCATGCAACCAGGAGCCATAACATGGCGAGGCAGCACCCCAGCAACATGGCCAGGATAGGTCCTTGTGACCCCCCCAACCCCACAAATTTTTCGGGATGGCTCCCACAGCAGGCACTTATCTGCCTCCTCCATGCATGGACACTCAGCCCAGTAGCATGGGACCAGGAGCCGTAACACATGGCGAGGCAGCACTTTCTTGCCCAGCTTCCAGTGTCATCTCGGAGAGGATTTTCAGCACCACAAGGGGCGTGACACCCAAACAGACCAAGTTGTCCTCTGCCAGTGTCCAAAACATCACTTTTGTCAAAAATAATCAAGCCTAGATCTATGAGGATTTTTACACTCTTCTGGCTGAGGCCGATGAATAGATCAGGCCCTGCTGATTATGCCTCATCTTGCTACTGTTGCTGTCTACCTGCATGCTAGCCTGCCTACCATCATGTTCCGTAAGGCTGCTGCCTGTCTACAGGTACCATATGGCTGCTGCTCCTCACTGCTTATCCCCTACTGCCACCACTATTGACGCAAAGCATCCACCACTACGACCATCCATATACAGCACACCTACTGCCTTGTTTCATGCTATGCTGCTTCTGCTACTATTGCAGCCAAGTGCCTCTAATGCCCTACCCTTTCTACAGTCACACTGTACTACTCCTGCTCCCAAATTATCCCAAGACTATAAAATGCCCCTTCCCATACGCCGGCCCCCTCACAACAAATATACTTACCTTGCTCCCCGCGTGCCCCTGCTTCTCCCCGTGTGTGGATGAAAACATCCAGTGTCGGGGGGAGGGGGAGCAGCCAATGGCAAGCGGTGACAGGGACAAGCCTCCCTAGCGTCACCGCCTGCCATTGGCCCCCCTGACACTGGATGTTTTCATCCGCGCACGGGGAGGGGCAGCGGCAGTGCGGGGACCAGGAGCGCCGCGGGGAGCCAGGTAAGTAGAATCAGGGTAAGGGGCCTGGCTTATGGGGGAGCATTTGTTAGTGTCAGATAACCCCTTTAATTTTTGCAAGCTTCGGAATATGAAAACATGTGTCAGCATGGTGTGTTGTGAACAATTTTAAAAGTGCTTTTACCCATAGCTAGGTATGTCAGTGTCCCTCAAAAATTATTCAATATTGCGGTCCAAGAGCTTGGGTAGTAAAAAAGCAAAAATCATAGAAAATTAATGAAAAGAGCAAACATTTCTCGCCCAGTTTCCTTGGGGGACACAGAAGACCTTGGGTATAGCTCATCTCCATAGGAGGCGTGACACTAAGTGAAGACTGTTAAGCCCCTCCTCCACAGCTATACCCTCAGCCTGGAGAGAGAGACTGCCAGTTTTTTGCTTAGTGTCCAAGGAGGCAAGACACTCCCTGCTCTGCAGGGCTGGTTTCTCCTTGTTTCAATTTTAGATTTTTACTTTTTTCTTTTTGTTCCAGATCATCAGGGATAACAGAGTCGCACTAGACCTCTCTGTTCTCCCGGGGTTGAGCTGCGCCAGTGCCGGTCACCCGCACTGCTGCCTCCCCCACAGAAGGCAAGGTGGATCAGGGCAGCCCAGCTCCCCTACATCCCGCCAGCGCAAGGGTCGCCCGCACGCCAAGTCCCTCTTCCAGCGTCCTGCCACTACGGTGCCAGTAGCTGAAGGGGCGACCCTGCTGGAATGGACCGAGGGTGAAGACGGCTGTGGTAAGAGAGAGGCTTCTCCAGCCCTACGTCCCACACCCCCCACCCTGGTCTCCTGCGTGCCTGACCCCCATACTGGGCCTCTAGTCCCCTGCTGGATCTATGCTGGCCCCTGGGGTGCCGCAGAGCGGCAATCTCCTTCTGCTCCCTGCCTGGCCCCCATAGACATGCAGCCAGTGGCTGTCCCCACAGCCAGCTACAGAAGCGGCGACATAGTTTATTTCTCTGGGTCCCCCCCCCCCCCATCTCCTACCGGAGTGTTGCTCAAAGCCTGAGGCTCCTGACGGCTGTAGAGTAAGGCCTCACCTCCGGCCGACATTGGTATCCCGGTGCGGCCGGGCGCCGCAAAAATCTTAGCCCAGGCTTCGCGGCCTGCTAGGCCGCCATTCCGGGTCCCTGACTCTTCCGGCCGCGGGGTGGGCTCCCGCGGCCGGCAAGCCGCCATTCGAGCCCCTGACTCTTCCGGCCGGCGGGGTGGGCTCCCGCGGCCGGCAAGCCGCCATTCGAGCCCCTGACTCTTCCGGCCGGCAGGGTGGGCTCCCGCGGCCGGCTTTGGGCTTGACTTCTATGCAGCAGGCCCCGGCCGACCGTTGGTGCCGGTCGGTGGGGCTCCGCAAATTTTGGCTCAGGCTTCGCGGCCTGCTGGGCCGCAATTCCGACCGGCCCGCGGGGTGGGCACCCGCGGCCGGTTTTGATGCGTCACTCCCCTCAGGTCCCGGCGGTACATACCGGGCGCCGCAAATTTAGACCCCGGCTTCACGGCCTACTAGGCCGCAAAATTCCGGCCTCTGGTGGAGGGGGCGGGAACTTCTCCAGGCGCGAATTCTTCCCGCCGGGAGGTTCCTCCGCCCCCAGGGGATCGCAGTGCCGCCCTCCAGGCCGGATCCATGTTAACCCTTTGGGTACAGGCCGGCTCCCAATGGGCCTGTATGGCTGGCCCCACTTTTCCTGACTATCTGTGCCCCTATAGGTGGCCCCCCTTTAGCCTCAGAGAAGCTGTGTTTTTAATGAAAAAAATAAAAATAAAAAAATAAAAAAAAAAGAAATAATAATAACAGATTTCTATTGGACTGCACAGGACGCTGCAGCCTCATCAGTAGTGCTGCATGTCTGCATGCCCTCTTTCCACAGGTGGCATAGTGTTGCGCTCCCAACCTGCGTCGGTGCTAGGGCATTTCCCCTTTTAGGTGGTTTTTCTGCCCTCTTCCAGGATATGGCGCTGGCCAAGTGCATGCGGCCCTTCCGTAGGCAGCATTCATCATCTCTCCAGTTATGGTGCCTGCCATGTGCATCCCCCCCCCTCCTAGGCGGGATACTGCACTCTCCCTGGCTGCCGGCTGGCCATGTGCATGACCCCCTTTTAGGCGGAATACTGCACCTTCACCGGATACGGTGCTGGCCATGTGCATGACCCCCTTCCATAGGCGGAATGCTGCACTCTCTATGGATTTGCTGCCGGCCATGTGCGTGACCCCCTTCTCTAGGCGGAACGCTGCACTCTCACTGGATTCACTGCCGGCCATGTGCGTGACCCCCTTCCATGGGCGGAACGCAGCGTTCTCACTGGATTCGCTGTCGGCCATGTGCGTGACCCCCTTCTCTAGGCGGAACGCTGCACTCTCACTGGTTTCACTGCCGGCCATGTGCGTGACCCCCTTCCATGGGCGGAACGCAGCGCTCTCACTGGATTCGCTCTCGGCCATGTGCGTGACCCCCTTCTTAGGCGGAACGCTACACTCTCACTGGATCTGTTGCCGATCATGTGCATGACCCCCCTTTTTAGGCGGAATACTGCACTCTCACCGGATACGGTACTGGCTATGTGCACGACCCCCTTCCATAGGCGGAACGCTGCACTCTCTCTGATGTGCTATGATGTACTTATGTACTATGTTGCTATGCTGCACTCTCACTGGTTTCGCTGCCGGCCATAGGCATGACTCAGGCAGCATACATACATCCCTCCGTCTGTGGTTGTTTTCTCACAGGTACGTTGCTGGCCATGTGCATGTACCCCATACATGGCGGGGTGCTTGCACTCTCGCTGGATCCGCTGTCGGCCATATGCATGACCCCTCTTCCGTGGGCGGTGTACGCACTCTCGCTGGATTCGCTGCCTGCCATGGGCATGCCTTCCTTCCTTCCTCAGGTGACATACACACATTCTCACTGACTGTGTTTGTCTCTGACCAGTACGATGCTGGCCATGTGTATGACTCCCATACATGGTGGGGTGCTCGCACTCTCCCTGGATGAGATGCTGGCCATGTGCATTACCCCCCTTTTTTTCTGGGCGGCATGCTACACTCTCACCGGATACCTTGCTGGCCATGAGCATTGCCCTCTAACATGGGTGGAACGCTTGCACTCCCATTGGATACGGTGCTGGCCTTGTGCGTGGCCACCCCTCATTCCATGGGCAGAATTTGGCACGCTCATGAGATTCACAGCTGTCCTTGATGGCTGTGCTGGACTTGTACATATCCCCCTTCATTGGCAGAGTAGTTGCACTCTCGCTGAGTTCAGTGTTGGGTGTATTATTGCACACTCACTGAATGCTAGGATAACCCTGTGCATGTTCCCCTTTCACTAGGTGGACCTCCTGCGTTCCTGCTGGATTATAGGGTATGTCCTGCTTCTCTGAAGTAGGTACGGCTTTAAGCATCACTCCCCTTTGGGACCGGCCTTTGCACTCTTGCCGACTGCAGTTTGCCTGATACAATTCCCCCCTTTCGGGGCGGACTGCTTGCGTTCCATCGCATGCTATACTAGGCTTGTGCATAACTCCCTTTCAGGTTGCACTTTGCAATTCCGTACATGCTGTGGCACTCTGTGGCGAGCCCCCTTTTTCGCTGAATTAACCTTTTTGCAGTGAGCGGACGTTCTTGTGCGTTGTTTGGGCCGTGTATGCCTTCTCCTCCTGTAGGTGGGTTGGCCTTCTCACTGCTTACGGGCTGCTCGTACGTATGCCTCATCTACTTCCTGCGGCATACTTTTGTTTTCTTGGGAAACGATGCTTGCCGCAAACCTTGCACTCGTCTCTAAGGAGTTCATTCTGTCCACCTGACTCGGACGGGCTCTACTTGCTCTCTGCTGCACGGAGCTGTGTGGTACTCATTCATTTAGTTGGCCCTTCATCCCAGGGAGTGTTCATGGGTCCTAGATGCGTGCCCATTCGTCCTTCCGCGGTATTGCTTCCCTGCGCTAGTGGTCACATGGTCGAGAGTGCGGTTGTCTGGAGCGCCCCTCGGATTCTTCGTTGGCTCTGGCAGGACTGCGGTTCCCTTGCCTGCTGCAATTTCCTCCTCTTCGGATGTAGTGTGGTATGAGTCCTTCCTCTTGGCGCCTCTACGCTTCAGTCTGATCTGCTACCAGGTGCGGGCCGCTTTCTCTGGAAGGTCACCCAAATTCTCTTGGGTGCTCGATTACCCAGGTCCGGTGGACCTCCGCCTTGGGTTCTTCAGGGTATTCGCCTTTTGCGAGGCGGTGAACCGGGCATCTCACAGTGTAGCAGGGTTCTGCTTTTGAGCTGTCCTATGGCTTCCCTGTTGCCACTCCTCCGTTCGGTTGGAGGGTGTTACGCCGGCCTCTGTCTCGACTACCTTATCTCGCCGGCTCTGTTTGGCTCCCGCTCGGTACAGATCACTCCGATGTGGCTTCTGTCCCGCCAGACTTCAGAGGTTGTTCCTTCACTGTCCTCCCCTCTGGGGAGAGCATGGTTGTTCATGTGGATGGTTCCGGTGTTCCTTTTGGCCTCGTACTGTCTCCCTTGTTCACACTGACTGTATTAGCTGTGCCTATTTACCGAGTCTACCGCGTTCTGTCTTCCCGCTGAGTGCAGATTGCGTGGTCCATTCTAAGACAATGGTCCTGCTGTAGACTTACCTTCTCGGTAACTTGGGGAGGACTACCTTTCGGTCCAGATTGTCCTTTGATCTCCTACACCGGGACTGTAGAACATGGCTACATCAGCATGAACTTTAGCCTGTCTTGTCCTGGCGGATGCTGGGCGGACCCTTTGGTTCCTTTCCGTCTGTCCTTCTGCTCCCCCACTTGGGTGGATACGGGACAACGTTGCTCGGGGGCCGACGGGACCAGTTTTGTCGACTTCTGCCCGTGTTACTGGTCTGCGCCTGATCACATTTGGTTTTTAGCCCGCTTGCCAGGCGACTCCAGCGGGTTCGCTACTGTCCGCTCCTGGCTGTATTTCGGCCAGGATCTGTCGTAAGACTTATGATTTTTTTTATCTGGGGTTCTGTGGGAAGCTGTGCATTCCCCACTCTGACTTTTTCTCTCCCCATGGTTCTGTCTTTTTTCCAGTCCGGCCTGGACCTGGGACTGGGATTCCTTTACTTGAGGTATCAAGTGCCAGCGCTGTTCTTCCTCTTCCAGCGTTCCCCGGCCCTCTGGGCCTGTCAAGACCTTCTTACTCGAAATGGCTCTTTGGTTCCTCTGTACTGTCCTTCGGTACCGCCCTGGGAACTACATACTGAGTTCTCGGCGCTCCAATCTTGTCCTTTGGAGCCGTTACAGAAGTTCTCTCTACCCCGCCTGTCCTGTACGGTTGTGTTTCTGTATCAGTCGTGTCTCTGACGGGTGCCTGAATGGCCCCTTTTTGTTCTGAGCCTTCTGTCTTTTCCCAGGACAGGGCTGTTCTACATCCCGTTCCTTCCTTCTGAAGGTGGTGTTTGCCTTTCGCTTCAACACTTCACCGATTTGGACGTTGTTTGGGCCTTGCAGTTTTTACTTGGAGATCTCCGACTCTTGTCGACGTTCGGTCTCTTGGGTTTCCTGGAGGTCCGCGCTTAGAGTTGACGGACTCCAGGGTGGTTTTCCTCCGCTTTATCAGATTGGCTATTGCTGAGGTTACCGCACCGTGGGCAGGATTCTGCCTTTGCTGTCACCGTTCATTTCACCAGAGCGGTCGGTGCCTCCTGGGCCGGAGGCATTGGGCTTCGGCCATGCATTTGAGCAAGGCGGCCACAGGTCTTCCTTGCACGCTTTACAGAGTTCTACAGGGTGCATACTCTGGCTTCGGCGTATGCTGCCTTGGTCCGCCTGGGTCTGCAGGCGGCGGTTCCTTGATGCCTTCGGGTGCTTCGCCTTGGAGCTGTGGTCCCTCCCCTTTTGGACTGCTTTTGAACGTCCCAAGGTCTTCTGTGTCCCCCAAGGAAACTGGGCGAGAAAACGAGATTTTTGTATAACTTACCAGTAAAATCTCTTTCTCGCTCTTTCCTTGGGGGACACAGCACCCACCCATTCGTTGTTTTTCTCTACACGGTTTCCGAGTTTGTGTTACCCGTTGGGTAGTTGGCTTGTTGGTTCCTTGTTGGACTTTGCCTTTTCTCACTGCTTGGACACGCAACTGGCAGTCTCTCTCTCCAGGCTGAGGGTATAGCTGTGGAGGAGGGGCTTAACAGTCTTCACTTAGTGTCACGCCTCCTATGGAGATGAGCTATACCTAAGGTCTTCTGTGTCCCCCAAGGAAAGAGCGAGAAAGAGATTTTACTGGTAAGTTATACAAAAATCTCGTTTTTCCTAAAAATTCCAAGTCCTAGCAGATTAGAGGGTGTTATATTAATATATTTATTTTTTGACTACTGCAACTTATTACTAATCGGTCTCCCTCTCACTAATCTCTCCCCCCTTCAGTCTGTCCTACAGTTGCAAGAAAAAGTATGTGAACCCTTTGGAATGATATGGATTTCTGCACAAATTGGTCATAAAATGTGATCTGATCTTCATCTAAGTCACAACAATAGACAATCACAGTCTGCCTAAACTAATAACACACAAAAAATTAAATGTTGCCATGTTTTTATTGAACACACCATGTAAACATTCACAGTGCAGGTGGAAAAAGTATGTGAACCCTTGGATTTAATAACTGGTTGGACCTTCTTTGGCAGCAATAACTTCAACCAAACGTTTCCTGTAGTTGCAGATCAGACGTGCACAACGGTCAGGAGTAATTCTTGACCATTCCTGTTTACAGAACTGTTTCAGTTCAGCAATATTCTTGGGATGTCTGGTGTGAATTGCTTTCTTGAGGTCATGCCACAGCATCTCAATCGGGTTGAGGTCATGACTCTGACTGGGCCACTCCAGAAGGCGTATTTGCTTCTGTTTAAGCCATTATTTTGTTGATTTACTTCTATGCTTTGGGTCATTGTCCTGTTGCAACACCCATCTTCTGTTGAGCTTCAGCTGGTGGACAGATGGCCTTAAGTTCTCCTGCAAAATGTCTTGATAAACTTGGGAATTCATTTTTCCTTTGATGATAGCAATCCATCCAGGCCCTGACGCAGTAAAGCAGCCCAAAACCATGATGCCCCCACCACCATACTTCACAGTTGGGATGAGGTTTTGATGTTGGTGTGCTGTGCCTCTTTTTCTCCACATAGTGTTGTGTTTCTTCCAAACAACTCAACTTTGGTTTCATCTGTCCACAGAATATTTTGCCAGTACTGCTGTTTTACGTATCGTAGATTCGTTAACAGTGATGTTAGCATATGCCAGAGACTTTTGTAAGTATTTAGCTGACACTAGGATTCTTCTTCACCTCATTGAGCAGTCTGCGCTGTGCTCTTGCAGTCATCTTTACAGGACGGCCACTCCTAGGGAGAGTAGCAGCAGTGCTGGACTTCTCCATTTATAGACAATTTGTCTTACCGTGGACTGATGAACAGCAAGGCTTTTGGAGATACTTTTATAACCCTTTCCAGCTTTATGCAAGTCAACAATTCTTAATTGTAGGTCTTCTGAGAAATCTTTTGTGCGAGGCATCATTTACATTGGGCAATGCTTCTTGTGAAAAGCAAACCCAGAACTGGTGTGTTTTTTTTTTTTTATAGGGCATGGCCGCTGTAACCAATACCTCCAATCTCATCTCATTGATTGGACTCCAGTTGGCTGACACCTCACTCCAATTAGCTCTTGGAGATTTCATTAGTCTAGTGCAGGCATCCTCAAACTGCGGCCCTCCAGCTGTTGCAAAACTACAACTCCCAGCATTCCCGAACAGCCTACAGGTATCAGCCTACAGCAGGGCATTGTGGGAGTTGTAGTTTTACAACAGCTGGAGGGCCGCAGTTTGAGGATGCCTGGTCTAGTGGTTCACATACTTTTTCCACCTGCACTGGGAATTTTTACATGGTGTGTTCAATAAAAACATGGTAACATTAATTCTTTGTGTGTTATTAGTTTAGGCAGACTGTGATTGTCTATTGTTGTGACTTAGATGAAGATCAGATCACATTTTATGACTAATTTGTGCAGAAATCCATATCATTCCAAAGGGTTCACATACTTTTTCTTGCAACTGTAAATGCTGCTGCTGTATCGTTTATATATCCACCCGCTATACTGATGCTACTAGCCTGTGCCAGTCACTTAACTGGTGGCCCATCCACTACAGAATACAGTTCAAACTTCTCACCCTCACCCACAAAGCTCTCCACAGGGCTCCACCTCCATACATCTCCTCCCTCATTTCCATCGACCACCCTACTCCATGCTCTCCATTCTGTTAGTGATATAAGATTAACACACCTCTCACTCCCATCTTCAAGACTTTTCTCAAGCTGCACCTACTCTCTGGAATGTTCTGCCCCAAAATACCAGGTCAACTCCCAACTTCCCTACCTTCAAACGTTCCTTAAAGGGGTTCTCCAGGTATTAAGAAAATGAAAATAATTAAATAATACTTTATTATAAATATATTCTCAAATACCTTTCATTAGTTAGAATGGCTTGTTTTCTCTAAGGAGTAATCATTAGGAGAAATAAAATGGCCGCCGTCCTATTAGTACACACAAAACTTGTCCTAATCACACAGGAGAACAAGTTACTTCACAACTTTGAGCTAAAGAGCTGCCTCATCCTCCTCTCTGCTCTTCTTGTCAGGGATTATGACCCTCAATACAGCTGATAAGCTCTACAGCTGAATCTCTGAAGGAAATGAGTTTATGAGGAGACATGAAGTACAGAGAGGATGGACAGGACGGACTGTGGTAATGTGGGGCTGTGGTAATGGAGACTGCATACAAGTGCTGCTGACTAATAGGACAGCGGCCATTTTATTTCTCCTAATGATTGCTCCCCAGACAAAACGAGCCATTATAACTAATGAAAGGTATTTGGGAATATATTTATAATAAAGTAATATTTAATTATTTTCTTAATTCCTGGAGAACCCCTTTAAATACACATCTTTTCAGGCAGGCTTATCAAGCTTCCAAAAAGGACTGTTCCCCGAGTAACCCCTCCCCAACTTCTAAAGCCTGAACTCAATCTTCGAACAGTCCCACACCCAAAGCAGATCAGCCTTCACCACTGCTGTCAGTACAATATTGGCTTGACTACTACAGATCACAATCAACTTCCTTTTGTGTCACCCCCAACTCCTCATCGATTGTAAGGTCTTGCGAGCAGGGCCCACTCTAGTGTTTCAATTTTTTATTTTAGCCAGTCACGTTGTGATGTCTTTTGTTTTGTACATGAACCCTCTGAATTATGGTGGCGCTATATAAATATTATTATATACAAATTTCCAGGGCAATTGGAGCCAATTTGATTCAGCCCAAACAGATTGTGGTCTGAACAAATATTTTTAAAAATTTGCTGAACTTCGAATGGTTCGCTCATCTCCTAGTGTCATTTTCAAAATTTTGGGCCCTGACTGTACAGTTACAACTCAATTGCGCATGCTGGAATATTCTGAAAGTACACCTGAAATGACAGGTATCCTTTGTTAGTCGCTTACATAATTAAAATGCTGTATACATGTGATGAAGCTGTAACTACTACAATGCCTATACAAACAGCGGTAGTGTGCCATCTAGCCAAATGTTTGGCATTGTATGTAGGAGGATCTCTGCATGCAGGTTCAATAAGGATCATATAATCTGGAGATGCTTTAGACTCTGCAGTCCTTTATCTTTCTGGTAGGAAGTAAAGGACCGGCACTCGCAGTAAGGTATGATCTTCAATCTTTTAGTCCTCTACATGGCGAAATAAAGAAAAATACTTTTTTTTTGTCCTCTACATGGCAAAATAAAAAACAATTGAAGATCATACCTTACTGCGAGTGCTGATCCTTTACTTCATATTGATTTATGGGACGCTGACCCTGGACGCGAGCACCGCAAGGCTGATAATCAGAGTGCCGGCTGTTTCTGTTTCTATTTTATCTTTCTGGTAGGTCAGATCTTAGAAAGGTATTCATATCTCACTCATTTACAGCATATTCATAAACGTAGATAGATGCAGGTCCCAACTCTAGGATAACCCCTACCTGCCATATTTGTTGTAGAAATTTTTGCAACTATCAACCAATACATCTGCATCCTTGTGCTTGCTGCAGAAACACCACTACAATGAGTGGAATGGATTTTTCAGTAGCAAATTTCTGCAACAAATTTGTGTGAATCTACACCGATACCTCGTGCTGGGCCAGAGTTGGTGGTGCATGACACAGCATGATGTGTTCTGGGATTTCTTAAGTCATAGTGCACTCCCTCAGGCCTGTCACTGGGCCTAACAATCCAAATAATTTGCACAGAGTTTACTTGCGAGCTCATAGTAGACTTTTTTTTATTAAGGCCTCATTCACACATAAGTGGATTTTCTTGGACCATGGTCCGCGAAAACCCAGCCTGCCATCCTGCTGAGTGCCTGCCGCCATTGGTTGCTATGACGCCGTACGATTCATGCCGCCGCCGCTGTACAGTAATACGCTCGTATGATCTATACAAGTGTATTACTTACTGTACAGCGGCACGAAGCGCACAGCGTCATAGCAATCAATGATGCTGTGCGCTCAGCAGGGCGGCAGGATGGGTTTTCACGGACCAAGGTCCAAAAAAATCCATGTATGTGTGAATGAGGCCAAAAGATTGGAGCGTTTACAGTACCTCTAAGGCCACATGCACACGACAGTTTTTTTTTTCTCTGCGTCCGTTCCGTTTTTTCTGGGCTGATCGAATGGTTACCCATGCATTTCTATGGAGCCGTTAATATTGCGGTGTAGTCATCCATTTCTTTTCCACGTCAGCTGTCCGTGTTTCCCGTCCGCAAAAAAAGTATTGCATGTCCTATTCTTGTCCGCAATAAACGTTTTGCGGACCCATTGAAGTCAATGAGAATGAAGCCACCCGTATGTCATCCGCATCCGATTTTTTTTTGTGGATGGTTGCTGGGCAACCTGTATATACCTGTATCCTGGGTGAGGATATTTAAATTTCAAGAATTACAGCCTTCAGTGGTTTTTTTTGCGGAAACACAACCTACAAAATTTGCGGACAAACGGAACGGATGTGGATGTAAAAAAAAACAGGAACACAAATCTGCTATTGGCTGACCGCAAAAAACAACTGTCATGTGCATGTAGCCTAAAGCCAAGGATTTCATATGGAGACAATTTTTTCCTGACCAAAAATAAAAATTTTAGTATGCTTCTCTTTTGTGTGCTGCTGCTGCAGAGTCGGTCCGATGCTGTGTGTACAAAGTCAGTGCAGCAGAAATGTCAGTGTTTCTACTGAATTTGACTTGGATTACTATAGCATCCTGTGGCAATCTATTATTATTATTATTTATTATTATTAAAGCGCCATTCATTCCATAGCGCTGTACGTATGAGAAGAGGTATACATACATAATACAGACAATTGCACTAATTATAAACAAAACGAGTTACAAACTGGTACAGAAGGAGAGAGGGCCCTGCCCGTGAGGGCTTACAATCTACATAGCAAGGGAGAAGGACACAGTAGGTGCGGGTGAAGTTGGTCATGGCGGTATAGAGGCAGCAGGGTCACTGGTTGTAGGCTTGTCTGAAGAGGTGGGTTTTCAGGTTTCTTTTGAAGGATTCCACTGTAGGTGAGTGTCTGATATGTTGGGGTAGCAAGTTCCAGAGTATGGGGGATGCACGGGAGAAATCTTGGAGGCGATTGTGGGAAGAGGTGATACGAGGAGAGGAGAAAAGGAGGTCTTGTGAGGATCGGAGAGTGCATGTGGGGATGCATCGGGAAAGTAGCTCAGAGATGTAGGGAGGGGACAGGTTGTGGACGGCCTTGTATGTATTTGTTAGTACTTTGAAGTGAATTCGCTGGGCAATGGGGAGCCAGTGAAGGGATTGGCAGAGGGGAGATGCAGAGGAGTAACAGGGTGAGAGGTGGATTAGTCGGGCAGCAGAGTTGAGGATAGATTGGAGGGGTGCGAGAGTGCTAGATGGAAGGCAACAGAGGAGAGTGTTGCATTAGTCTAGGTGGAAGATGATGAGGGCATGTACAAGCATTTTTGCTGATTCAAAGTTAAGGAAAGCACGGATGCGGGAGATGTTTTTGAGTTGGAGGCGGCAGGTGGTGGAAAGGGCTTGGATGTGCAGTCGGAAGGAAAGGGCAGAATCCAAGGTCACTCCAAGGCATCTACAGAGTGTTTCTCACTTCAGCAAATGGCATTTATCATGTAGAGAAAGTTATAACAAGGCCCTTACTAATGTATTGTGATTGTCCATATTACTTTCTTTGCTGGATGGATTCATTTTCCCATCACATAATACACTGCTCGTTTCCAGGGATTACGACTAGGGATGAGCAAATCGACTTCGGATGAAACATCCGAAGTCAATTCGCATAAAACTTTGTTCTAATACTGTACGGAGCAGGAGCTCCATACAGTATTAGAATGTATTGGCTCCTGTGAGCCAACGTTATTGCTCGCGAGACATCGCGTGATAACTTCATAAATTAATTTGTATTGTAAAAAAACATTTCCCAAACTCTGGTTTGGTTCCGAAGTACCACTTGGAACCGAAACAGAGTTCGGTAAAGGGTTTTTACCAGTAGAAATGAATTTCTGAAGTTATTATGCGACGTCTTGCGAGACTTCGCGAAGTAATAACTTCGGCTCATCGGAGCCAATACATTCTAATACTGTACGGAGCGCTTGCTCCATACAGTATTCCAACGAAGTTTTATGCGAATTGACTTCGGATGTTTCATCGAAGTTGATTCGCTCCTCCCTAGTCGTAACCCCTGGAAACAAGCAGTGTATAACATGATGGAAAAAATAAATAAAAAATAATAATGAATCAAGCCATCGCCCTAGACTACGTAATGATGTGCAGCTTTTCTGAAGCAGAACGTCTCCATTCTTTTAAATGGGGGGAGATAATCCTCACAGAAATCAGCATCCTAATCAATGTGTAAAAATCTGCACCTGTGTAATTTCTGGAGGATTTTTCCACCACAGGTTTAGGCATCCTTAGTGCAACAGCTAGTGATGAGGGAAATATTAAATTCGATTTGGCTGCTTTGCTGAATTGTACAAAAAGAAATTTGCTTTGTGACGCGTTTCTTTGTAAGTAGTGGGGTCATTGTACCCCTCAGATGCTGTGAGGCATCTGACAACAATAATACAGTGTAAAATAAAAAAATAAAAATAAATTTAAGATTACTTACCGGTAATCACTTTTCCCTGAGCCCATTTCAGCACCCTTGAGAGACCGCCTCCATCCAGGACAGGAACTTTCGTGGAGAGCACTTAAGGAGGGATATCTCCCCTATACCACCAGTTAATTGCGAAAACTTGTCCTAAAAAACATTTAATATAACTCACTTTTTTATTTTTTAAATATATATATATATATAGATATATATACAGTACAGACCAAAAGTTTGGACACACCTTCCCATTCAAAGAGTTTTCTTTATTTTCATGACTATGAAGGCATCAAAACTATGAATTAACACATGTGGAATTATATACATAACAAACAAGTGTGAAACAACTGAAAATATGTCATATTCTGGGTTCTTCAAAGTAGCCACCTTTTGCTTTGATTACTGCTTTGCACACTCTTGGCATTCTCTTGATGAGCTTCAAGAGGTAGTCCCCTGAAATGGTCTTCCAACAGTCTTAAAGGAGTTCCCAGAGATGCTAAGCACTTGTTGGCCCTTTTGCCTTCACTCTGCGGTCCAGCTCACCCCAAACCATCTCGATTGGGTTCAGGTCCGGTGACTGTGGAGGCCAGGTCATCTGGCGCAGCACCCCATCACTCTCCTTCATGGTCAAATAGCCCTTACTTTCAAAGTTTTCCCAATTTTTCGGCTGACTGACCTTCATTTCTTAAAGTAATGATGGCTACTCGTTTTTCTTTACTTAGCTGCTTTTTTTCTTGCCATAATACCAATTCTAACAGTCTATTCAGTAGGACTATCTGCTGTGTATCCACCTGACTTCTCCTCAACGCAACTGAGGTGCGGTCATGGGCTCATGGAAAAGTGACAGTAAGTAATCTTAAAATTTCCCTTACGCCAATGACAGCACCCTTGAGAGACAACTAGTATAGTACCTAGCTAAGGGTGAAACAACTGCCTGCAAAACTTTCCTGCAAAAAGATAGCCGCTCCTTAGAGTCTAAGTCTAATCTGTAGGGACGAAAGAAAGTACACGGAGACTTCCAGGTAGCGACCCTACAAATTTGCTCTAGAGATGCTTCAGCCCTTTCTGCCCAAGTAGTAGAAATGGATCTGGTAGATGAAGCACCAAATCCAAAAGGGCAGAATTCCCCCGCTAAAGAATAGGCTAAGGTGATGGCCCCTACTATCCATCTAGATAGTGTTCTGGAAGAAACTTTATTACCTCCAAACTGTATAAAAAGGAGGATTTTCTCCATTGATTAGTGACTATAAAACTTTCTGATAGGCATCTTTTGACATCTAGACAGTGGAGCCTCCTCTCTTTCTCATTTCTCATTCTTTGGGTCCTGACACAAGGATGGAAGAATAATATCTTGAGTCCTATGAAACATGGAGACCACTATAGGTAAAAAGGAGGGATCTGGCTTAATGAGCACTCTGTCTTCCAGGATGTTAGTATAAGGGGGAGCGGCTGAGAAGGCCGAAATTTTGCCAACACGCCTGGCCGAGGTAATCGCCACCAAAAAAGCAGTTTTGAAAGACAAAATTTTTATAGGTAAATCCTGCAAAGACTCAAAATATATCATATATCTAGATAAAACTAGATTAAGGTTCCATTCTCCTTGATCTAACTGGTTTCTGCTTAGAAAGTCTGCCACCTTGTTCTCTACTCCCTTTAAATGTACAGCTTTGACGAAGGGAGCATAAGGAATGACCAGGGAGAAAAAATGTCTGTGGTTAAGGACATAAGGTTTTTTGATTTTGTTCTTCCTTGCCTGTTTAAATAAGAAATGACCGTGGCGTTGTCTGAAAACATTTTTATTCCTTTCCCTTGTATTTTGGGTAGGATATCTCTTAGCGCTAATAGGACTGCTCTGGGAGTCCTGACTCTCTATCGAGCTCCATACTTCCTGACGGACCTCCCCCTGAAAATAAGCGCCCCACCCAGACATCTGCTCCTGGGTGGGGCGCCTGCTCCTGGGGATCCCAATGTAGGCCCTGAGATAGATTTGCAGGTTCTAGCCACCAGGTTAGAGATTTAATCACCTGAGGGAACAGGGAAAATAGGGCGTCTAATGGGGATATAGATCCCTGCCACTCCTTTAGAATCTGCCACTGAAGAGACCTGGAGTGAAAAAGGGCCCAATTGACCGCAGGTATTGTGGAGGTCATTCTGCCCAATACAGTCATCCTGTGTCTGATGGTTCGATTCTTTGAGGTTACAAGGGACCACACGTCTTCTATTTGGGATACTTTGTGTTGAGGAAGAAAACAACACTGGTTCAATGAATCCAGGATTAGACCCAGAAACATGCATCTTTGGGAAGGTATCAGATTTGACTTCCCCCAGTTTATTTGCCATCCTAGTTTTGTCAAGATTTCTGTTACTTCCAGAAGATGAGAGGTTAGCAGATTTCCAGATTCCGCCACCACCAGGAGGTCGTCCAAATAAAGGATGACCAGAACGTCTCTCTCTCTCTCTTATGTGGGCCATAACCTCTGCCATTACATTTGTAAAGAGTCTGGGGGCCTGGGAAATGGAAGCGATGAATTTGACCTTCCATGAATACTGCCACTCTGAGATATTTCTGGAAATCTGAATTGGAATGTGATAGTAAGCATCTTTTATGTCTATGGTGGTCATGACGCAGTCTTTGTAGAGAAGCTTTATTGTGGACTGTATAGATTAAATTTTGAATTTTTTGTATTTCAGAAAATTATTTAAGTCCCTCAGATTTATGATCATCCCGAATGACCCGTTCGGTTTGGGTACCAGAAAAAGGGATGAATAAAAACCCCTGCCCTTTTCAGAGTCTGGAACAGGAACCATGACCCTTTTTTCTTTTAGAGAAAATATTTCTTGTTTTAGAGCCAGGTTTCTTGCAGAACCAGTCTTTTATGATGCCTAATATCCACGGGCTTAACGAGATCTCTTCCCATGCCTGAAAAAATAGAGAAAGTCTTTCCCCCACTGGACAGAATCATTAATTTCTAACGATAATTTGTTTTCCCTTAGTCCTAACAGCAGCACAGATGGGGCTAACCACCCCCCGTGGACTGGTAGGACCGGCGGAATTTGAATGAGCCCAAGTAATAATTAAACACTTAAACCTCCCCTATAAAGGAGGGAATCACCTCCAGCCCATTGTGTTATAGCAAGAAAAAAACTAGTCTTACTAGGGTGGGAAATTTGTGTGCTGCTGTTAGGACTAAGGGAAAACAAATTATCGTTAGAAATTAACGATTCCCTTACGTCCTACCAGCAGCACAGATGGGGAGATAGCAAGAAGAACCCCTAGGGAGGGCCATCATGCCTGGCAGAACTAAGTATAGTCTGCCCAAGGGCCGAGTACTCAGCTAATCTGGCATCTAGTCTATAATGGGAGATGAATGTTGATTTAGAGCTCCAGAACTTTTGATCTAGCCACATAGATCCGGAGGCATCTCGAGACATCCAAAGGATGTATAGCAGGTTCCTCGGAGAAGGTAGAAGGTCTAGAAAGAATCGGGAGGGATATCACCTGGTTGATATTCTGGAAAGAAGGAACCTTAGGCCTAAAGTACGGGAGAAATCTTAAAAGGACCCGGTCTTGCAAAAAAATGGTATAGGGCTCGTGCACTGATTGAGCTTCAAGCTCAGAGACCCTGTTGGCCGAAGTCACAGCGAGGAGAAAGACAAGTTTTCATGTGACAAACTTGAAATCTACCTCCTCTAAAGGCTCAAAGGGGGGAGATGTTAACCCCTTGAGAACTACTGATAAATCCCACAGAGGAATGGGTTTCAGTACTGTAGGCTTTAATCTTTCAGCTCCTTTAAGGAACCGTTTAATGAGCGGGTCCTAAGAAAAAGACTTGTTGAGACAAGCTGAAATGGCTGAAACTTGAACCCTCAAGGTAGATGGAGCAAGGCCTATGTCAAGGCTATCTTGCAGAAACTGAAGGATGATGGGGAGGGGCGGATCTGCAGACGCCACCTCCTTTGAGGAACACCAAGAAGAGAATATCCTCATAATCCGTGAGTGGACTCTCTTAGTAGAGTCTGCTCTTGAATGAGACAGCGTTCTCAGGACCGACTCTGAAAGCACTTCTATTCTGGGAAGGGACTGATCAACCTCCAGGCTGTTAGGTTGAACCTGTGCAGATCTGAGCAGAGGTGAGTGTCCCACGACACCAGGGTCTGCTGAGGGGGGGGGGGGGGGGGGGGAAACGGAGTCTCCAAAATTTCCCTCGACTCATTTGGGTAAGAGCAAAACCTCTCCACCTTGGCGTTGAACCTTGTTGCCATAAGATCCACCTCTGGCATTCCCCACTTGAGGACTATCTGCTTGAATATCTCCGGATGTAAAGACCACTCCACTGTTGGAAGACCGTGGCTCAACTGATCCGCTATCATGTTGAGGGAACCTCGAATGTGGATCGCAGATAAGTGGTAAAGGTTCAACTCTGCCCAATCCAGAATCACCCCGATCTCTGATAAGAGGGGAAGTGATCTTGTGCTTGTTGATGTAAAGTACCGCAGTCATATTGTCTGACTGGACTTTCACCGCTTTGCCCCAGAGCTGAGGGGCGAAGTGAAGGAGGGCTAGCCGGATAGCTCGAATCTCACAGAGATTGGATGAGAGGAGCCGCTCCGAGGAGACCAGGATCCGTGAACTGGAGAATCGTTTAGATGAGCGCCCCAGCCTACTTGGGATGCATCTGTTGTCAATATGACCCAGGTTGGCTGGGTCATAGTCTTCCCGTCTTAAAGATGGCTCCACCATCTGAGGGAATGCAGAGTTTGCCAAGACAGGGAGTTCAGCCCGGCGGGGCTGCCATTCCATTTGGAGAGGACCTCCGACTGCAGCGGCCGGAGGTGCCATAAAGCCCAAGGGACTGCTTCCGCAGACGCTGACATGAGCCCCAACATCTTCATGAGAGTCCGAATTGGAACTCGCCGAGGCACGGATAGGAATTCTGCCGTGTTCTGTATTCGGGATCTTCTTTCTGGAGTCAACCGGAGAGACATCCCAACGGAGTCTATTATAAAGCCTAAATATCTTACTGAAGTCGACGGGCTCACGTTCGACTTCTGCCAGTTGATGATCCACCCTAGGCGGAACAAAAAGGAAATCGCTACATGAAGATGGTGGGTCACGACCACAAAGGAAGAGGCTTTTAAAAGCCAATCGTCCAGATAAGGAATGATGGTCAGTCCTTGGAGTCTTAGAGCCACCACCACAGAAACTACCCCCTTGGTGAAAGTGTGAGGGGCAGAAGAAATGCCGAAGGGAAGGGCAACGAACTAAAGGTGTCTGGTGACACCCGACACCTGGACCGCGATCCTGAGATATTTCCTGGAAGCAGGATGAATCGGGATGTGCAAATTTGCATCCTTGAGGTCCAGGGTTGCCATCACATCTCCAGGATTGAGAACGTGAACCACTGACCTGATAGTTTCCATACGGAACCTTATTTTCCTTACGTATCAATTGAAGAATCTCAGTTCCCGGACGCCTTGGGAACCAGAAACACTCATGACATTCAGGACCCAGGGATCCGAAATCTCTCTGATCCAGATGTCCTTGAAGTGGGAGAGTCGACCTCCGACGGGAAGATGAGGCAGGGGAGTGGGGAAGTCTTCTGGCAGGACGGCAGGAGTAGCGGGAGTCATCCAAGAGCCTCGAGGAGGCCCGTAGTCAGGAGGTGGATTTTTTTTATCCTTGGCTCCTTCACGAGTGCGCCTCGAACCTCTTCGCTGCGCTCCCCAGTCCCTCCGGGCTCTTGACTGCTGGTCAGACCTACCACCACGGTTTTGTCTGCCCCGCCCCCGAAAGGACTGTTAGGGAAGACTCTTCTCCTTTTTATCTGACAGGTCTTCCATAATCTTATCAAACTCTGAGCCGAACAAACGGTTGGGCTCAAAAGGAAGGCTACATAAATTATATTTAGAGGAATTGTCAGCGACCCAAGGCTTAAGCCACAAAGGCCTGCGGGCCGCTGACACCAGGGCCATGGTTTTGGCCGCCAACTTCAGCGGTTGTTGCGCTGTATCAGATAGGAAATCCATCGCCAGGTTGACAGTCTTGAAAGCCGCCAGAATGTCGTCCCGAGACCCCTTCTAATTCACATCCATCTTGATCTGGTTTAAATCGAGACCGGAAGAAGGTAGAAACTTCTGTAGCAGCGATGGCCGTAAACGCGGAAAGCTGCAGCTGCCGTATAACCTCTCCTGAGTGTGCACTCTGCTCTTCTGTCAAGGGGATCCTGCAGACTCGACCCATCGTTCGCAGGAACCAGAGTGCGCTTGGACAGTTTGGCAATAGCCATGTCCACCTTGGGAATGGAACCCCACGATTCCACCAAGGGTTTAGCCATCGGAAACCTGGTTCTGAATCTTTTATGTCTGTGAAGGTTCTCATGCTGTCTTGACACCTTTTTCTGGGAAGTCTTTATCACTTACTGACTCCAATTAGGATAATGGAATCAACACCTCTGACCCCATGCTGGGTATAATTGCCAGATGTTGATTCAGTTACATATTTATTCCCAGAGAATTCTTGTACAGTCACTCAGAATTGAGAAAGCTCGTTGGAAGAACGAGTGAAACGTTTTCAAGAAATCTACAGTACGTCCAGTTGCCTTGATTTATTCTTTACAGATCTGAATCTTTTAGTTAGAATCTGACCTTTTTCGGATTTCTTCCACTCAGTGCGCATGACAGAGAGGAGGGTCTCATCCGCTTTAATGACACAAAGTGCCTGACTAGCGGGATCAGAGGACTCCCCCAGGTCAACATCATGGTCCCCTGACCTGGTGGACTTAAGTAACTTTTGCGTCTTATCAGGAGGAAAGCAGCATGAAGTAAGCTCATCCGAGGAGGAGGAACCCAAGGAGACTACAGAAGGTCTCTACTGGAGCCGAAGACTCCATAGGAGTCTGAGTAGGAAGCCTCTCATCCAGCAGGCTTATAACCCCTTTGATGGATCCATCAACATAGGTCTTCACCCACTGATTCATATCCTGCATCGTAGGTTCGGTGGCAGGTTGGACCCTCGGACAGCAGCCGTCACACCTGGAGTAGGGACAGCTATCCTCCAAAAGCCCGCTACATCATAGCACGATAAATGTTTCCGCTTGGAACCCGCCTTTCTGCCATTTGAATCCCGTGGAGACGACATCACTGCGGGGGAAAAAAAAGGACAAGTAAAACATTTGTAAACAACCAATAAATGTTTCAAGAGAAAGGTAAAAGAAAGGCAGACCGGCAGAAGCTGAAAATGAGGACCAGAAATAAGGCACCAATAAGTGGAGGAACAGCAGCTTATAGGACTCTGGGAGCTAGCTTAAAAAGCATGTGCAGCCAGAGAACGACCTGGTGCACAATGCTTCCTTAAATAGGGGAGGGGATGGGTTCAGAACAGAGTCCCCACCCCCAGAGGAGAAAAAACATATCAGTTTCCCCCCCAGGAAGGAATACAATAAATCCTCCAACGGAAGGAAAAAAAAAAAATCGCCATTATATACAAAAAAAAAAAAACACAAAAGGCCGCAAAATCGCGTCGCAAGTAAATATTCCGGAAATGACGTTAAAGATTCCAACATCACTTCCGGAAGATGGCGGCACCCAGCGGCCGCAAGGAAGAGGACGCCGAAAAAACGCACCACAGCAAAGCACCGCTGCGCAGCGCCGGCAGCAGGTAAGCTGCCTGACAAACCATCTAGTAAAAGCGGAGGCAAAGCCCGCAGATAAAATGAAAAAAAAAAGATTCCCCCTAAGAGAGGGGGAATCACCGCCTACCTACCTGTCCGGAGGACAGAAAAAAAACACGTAGCGGTAGTAGCAATATTTGGTTTAAATGCTTAGGTCGAAGCGTCTCATGCTTTTTTTTTTTTTTTTTTTTTTTTTTTTAAAGGTATACCTCTGCACGTCTGTCCAAAAGATGCTTTAAACTACCAAGAGCCTCAAAAGGTAAGGCTGCCTTTTTTGACATTTTGGCGATAGGAATAAAAAGAGTTTCTTATCAGGCTTATTCCATTCTCTTTGAATTTATGTTTTCATTTAAAGGAGAACTCTTAACCTTTTGTGCCCCAGGTCACCAAACATTATGTCCTGGGCAGACTTTGGTTCCCTAGGAACATCCACTTTCATAGTAGCTCTAATAGCTTTCAGTAGGGATTCTGTATCCTCAGGGGAAAATAGAGGTCTGCTCATGGCTTCTTCAGCTGAAGATGAGCTTGAATTTTCCAGGATTTCTCCCTGCTCATTCTCATCTGAAGAGTCCGAATCGGATATTATACTAGCGTGACTTTTCATTTTCATTGAATCCGAAACTTCAGAATTAACAATATCTTTGATACTTTGAAGTAAAGATGGGGATTCCTCTTCAACCACTTTGTTCACACAATGCTGACACAGTAACTTAGACCAAGAAGGGGTGAGCCTTTTCTTGCACATTCTCCTCCCCCCCCCCCCCCCCCTTTGGATTTAGTGGTAGATTTCCTGGGGCCCTCTGATATTCTACAAATAAAATAAGAGAATAATCCCCATTAGATCTGGTATCATGACTCTCCTGGATATCAGTGCGCTGGGTACTCATCATCCATGATAGTGGACAAGGATTGAGAGTTTTCCATTAGAGATTCACTGAGGATCGTAGGCTGGCTGGGCTCCTGACCACGCACTGAAGGGTTTAAATACTAAAAGGGTCGGGACCCTGCTGATGCATCCATGCGGCCTCAGTACCAACTTCCTTCTCCTACTTCCCGAACGCACTCCACGTGCGTTCCGTCTTGCACACAGGGCATGTGAATAACTCAAACCCCGCCACCCCCGCCTTTGTAAGCTTTGAGACAGGGAGGAAGGCAGAGTAAAGGCCCCCTCTCGGTTATGCTGGGACTTCCCAGGAACACCAGCCCGATAAACTATCCAGAATGATGAATCCCAGGCTTAGTAGGCGGCTCTGAGAGGAGACTTATGCCGCACCAGGTAACCCCCATAATAAAGTGCCTGCGGGGCTCCTGCAGCCTAATCCAGCTCTCCACAAAATGTCCTATCCATAGGACAGGAAACCGAAAACTGGTGGTATAGGGGAGGTATCCCTCCTTAAGTGCTCTCCACGAAAGTTCCCGTTTCCGGTCCTGGGTGGAGGCGGTCTCTCAAGGGTGCAGTCATGGGCATAAGGGAAAAAAAAATATCATACTTTCATCCATTTTCTAGCGAACAGCCAGCCGCCATCTTAAATGCAGATTAGCGATAACATCATGTCGGCCGGTTTGGCGACGTTAAATGTCAACGTTCACAGGATTTTGTGCAAGATCTTCAATCAAGATGGTGGCAGCCAGCTCTTCTCAGTCTAACGGTTGAGGCAATTATGATTTATTTATTTTTTACCGCCATTCAGGGAAAAATCGATTTGCCATCACAAAGCACGAAGACATTTGGCTTTGCGGCAAATCAAATTTTTCATGAAATTCGGATCAAACTCTCTCAACACTAGTGAGCGCAAATGATTCGGATTAAGTTTCTTTTTTTTTTTATTGTGTGGGGGAAAAAACACTAATACAGTGCCAGCAAAATGTATCAGATTAGATAAAGCTCATTCTCATACACTTTGCCTTTTTCTTAGGTGCGGAAATTGAGGATTTTGAAATCTGCAGCATGTCATTTGTTGTTGCGTTTTTCTTATGCAGATGTCATTTTTTTAAATTAAAAGACAAGATCTACAAAAAATGTAAATCAAATATGCAACAAAAATACAATAAATAGTACGGATTTGTGTGTGAATTTGGTGCGGATTTCATGTGGATTTTCTCCACGTAAATCTACACTTTGTGTGGGTACCTTTATGGATGCTAAAATGAGCCTTTATTATGGTGAATAAATGAAACACGAAGGAGCCACAAAGAACACACTAAAATTTTTAAGATCTTTTTATTAAAAGAAGAGTCATCTGTCCACAGTAGTAAAAGCTTGGCACATACAGTATAAAACAAAAAAATAAAAACAAAATCACCAAACCATAATTACATCCGATTCAATTGCCATCATTTTCTAGGTTTCAGAATTACTTTCCATAGTTAAGTAGAAGGAATCCTCTGAAGATGCAGTAGACATTGATAAATAACACTGAAGGAAGGTCAGGTATTAGTAAGGATTGTGCGGAAAAAGGAATTAAAATTGTGCACAAAAGTAAGAGACATCAGTGTCAGAAGCAGCCAGTAGGCGCTGCATTGGTAATATTTAAAAAAAAGCAGAATTGGTCCCTGCGGCCCTTTAAATTTACCTATTGACATCAACCCACCCTGTAGCCCATTGAGAAGAGCAATACACTGCAGGGTTATATGGGCCAAAACAAGGCCCCTATTTCACACAGGATTTTTTCCTTAAAGGATCAAAACGGTAACACTGCCCAGTATTAAAAACTAGCCATTTCTCTTTGGTTTCCCAGATCAATGTAAGCAAAATAAAAACAAAATTACAATCATTGAATACTGAACGGCGTGGAAGTACTTCAGATGAATGTTGAAGCTTTTGTGTTAGTCAGAGGGGGAGTTCGGCCTCCTCCACCCCACTCTGCTGCTCCACCAGGTCAGCTATAATGCACGTAACGCTGTTGTAAGGGGACTCAGTTCTTGGTCTGTTCAGTATGTGTGTCTGCTTGCAGGCCCAGAGGAAGGAAGCACTCAATAGGACATTTCACATTCTGCAGAGAACAGAGAAAAGGGTTACATGGATTTAAAGAGGCAAAATAGGGTTTATGGAGGAAGGTGGGGGATAAAACCACATATATATAAAAAAAAAAAAAAAAAAAAAAAAAAAAAAAAAAAAAACACACAACACACACACTCTTCTCTCTGGTACTCTGACCTTCTAGGACAGGCCATATACATGACACTCATGTTGGGAGATCTTGCCAATTCCTAGGCCATCCCCAAATATCATAAGTAAAGCAACCATCCTGGTATTGGTCAGGTTGGATTAAGACTTCTCCGATTCTTCATCCCACCCCCAAGAATGCATTTTTACATGGGACATTTCTGAACACGCAGCCGCAACCACAAGCTGTTTTTATCAGTTTTGCCAAGTTGTTTTTGTGCTCCATGGATGGTACAAGGGATGCTCAGGTTTTCAATGTGCATCGCTATCATAAATCCCTACGGGAAGGAGTTTTTCCTGAACCGCATGTGGCTGTCTGAAACTGGCCTCAAGGACCCTTTACACTGCCTGATATTCTGGCAGATTATTGCCAATAAGAGTCTGTATGAACGCTCGTAAGAAATAATTGGCCTGTTAAAAATGTGCTGCCGTTTACCCGATGAACAAGCAAAACACATTTTTTTCGGGTAATAGATCGTTGGTGCAGACACCTAAATAGTTTGTGGCCAGCAGATCATCATGTCTAAACAGCTTCTGCTGCCGGCAAACAATCATTCTGTATGGAGGCAAGTGATAGCCCATGTAAGCTGTGCCGCCTTCCCAAAAATAGTCTTCTCCATCAAACTGTGTAAAGGGGCCTTTAGATTTAGATTACCAATGAGAGGTCTTACTTTTGTGTCTCTTTAAAAAAAAAACATGCATGTATTTTTTGAAACCTGTTAAGTTAATGTGGTAATTGTCTATACAGTTTTTTACAGGTGAAACACCGCTTTAACAAGTTTCACCTGTTAAAATAAATAAAAAGTAAAGTTTGTCTAGCCCCAACTTTTTTTTAAGTCATGGCCTATCCTCAGATTATGCCATCATTAGCTGATGGACGGGGGTCCGACACACCGCACCGCTGCCAATCAGCTGTTCAGTGTAGCTCCCTCCCTGGAAGTCAGCGCTGGAACTACACTGCACACGTCACCCTTTAAAAGCAACATGTAAACCCACCTTTAGGGTGTGTTCACACCGCGTTTTAGCCCTTTCACTGGATTTTCTATCAGGAGCATACACTTAAGTAATCGAAAACCTGTTCAAATGTATACCGCAGTGGATCCATTCACTTTAATAGGGCAGGATTAAACTTTGGACTTTGACCTGCTTTTCGTTTGTTTCATTTTTTTTTGCTGGACAGAACGATGTAGTATTCCACACTATTCTCTTCAGCAAAATAAAAATAAAAAATCCGGAAGCCAACAGGAGGCAGATCAGAGTCCAAAATGTAATCCTTTGGTACACTACATTAAAGTGAATGGATTTGTTGCAGTATATATGTTTAAATACAGTTTTCAGGTATACAAGAGTTTGCCCCCAATAGAAAGCCCAGTGTAAAACGGGCTTGTCTCACTTCAGCAAGCGGCATTTATCATGTAGAGAAAGTTAATACAAGCCACTTACTAATGTATTATTATCCACATTCCTTCCTTCTCTGGCTGGAGTAATTTTTCCATCACATTATACACTGCTCATTTCCATGGTTATGACCACCCTGCTTTCCAATAGCAGTGGTCGTGCTTGCACACTAAAGAACAAAAGTGTCAACATCTCTGGTGGCCAAGACCTGGGTCACGCACATAGGCTGGAGCTTTTTCCTGTAGTGTCCAAGCACGACCACCGCTGCTGGATTGCAGGGTGGTCGTAACTATGGAAACGAGCAGTGTATAATGTGATGGAAAAATAAAACCAGCCAGGGAGGGAAGAAATATAGATAATAATAATACATTAGTAAGTGGCTTGTGTCCACTTTCCCTACATAATAAATGCTATTTGCTAAAGTGATACATGCCCCTTTTAACCCAGCCATACAGCGGCAAGACCTGAAAGAGGAGGGTTGTTGAGTAAATGTCTCTAGAAGGATTGCTACAACATCCACGTGTCTTCTACTTACATAGTTCTGCTGGTATTTTTGTGTGTATTGGGAAACTGTGTGCCCGGTGGTGTCAGGGGAAACTGCTGCACCTGGTCTTCTGCAGTTATCACAGCGCCAACCCTGTCAAAACAATAAGGACTGGTAAATAGACATGGCGTCATTTTGCTCTCGGAGAACACTCTGCATGGGCCGCTTTCAGATTTTCCTTAACTACACAAAATATTAGCGATGCCTATACAGGCTTTACACATGACCATGCATCTAGATTAAAAACACAGGGGCACATTCATTATCCTCTGTAGGCCATAAAACTAGCAGCAAAAAGTTGCCAAGTTTAGCGCACTCTATGATCAAAATTGTGCAACTTCCTGGGGGCTTGGCGCCCTGCTCACTACTTTTCAAAAAAAAAAGGGTGCAGAGCGGGGCCATCTTAGCCAGCCCACAACATTTTTTATAATAAACGCCAGGAAACTGACGAACTATAGTGGAAATCTACACCTGCTCCCTAGCTGCCATTTTGGTACACAGATGCACAACAATTATTAGGCGGTCATCTCTGATGCAAGTGGGGGACAGCTTAGGACCAGTGTGCAATACACTGGTCTTTATCAATGTCCTTCATAGCGCCATGTATGAAAATAAGCTGAATACTGTAAACATACCTGTTGTCCTCCATAGCATGTGCAAGAGCAGATGGCTCCCAGGTATTCCTTTTGCCACTGCTCACCAACATTATACATCTTCCCATCATCATAGCAAGTAGCTTCATCTGTAAAAAGAAAATAATAATTTAAATAAAAAATAAAAATATAGTAAAGTAAATGGACAACAACATTTATTAGGATTACAACCATGTTAACATGTGCCCTTATGTTCACTCCAGATAAGGCATGTCCACGTGTGACTGAAATGCTGTGGATTTGCTTTGCAGAAGTGTGCAGCTAGTCTGCAGCATTCTACAGTAACAGCAAAGTGAATTAGGTTTTTAGAAATTCTCATCCACTCGCTGCTGGGATAAAAAACCAAACAAAAAAAAAACAGCACGTTAGATTCTAGTCACGTGTGGACAAACTGTTTTGGGTTGCCTAATTTCCCCTAAAACTCCCTTGGCCTCCTTGTGATGATACTGCCAGGTGAAAGCAGCTAGCTAGCTCTCATTTCCCTTACAGCCTGGCCACTTCCCACCAGAGCAAAGCCCCTCTGACTAACAGGAAAGGCCCAATGCAGGACCCCACTCTAGTACATCCATATACCCTAATGGAGCATATGGAAAAGGCGCTCTCTACAACAGACTACCCCGTTAACTTAAGTCAATGCTTGCACCACAATACTGCAGTAATGAGAATGGCACATACGGATTCTCACCATTTCAACTGGACATACAAATATACTTACGAGGTTCACACTTGAACTCGCCCTTTCCATTTCCAAGACAAGTGCAGCTCATCATCTGTCCGTTCTCTCCACGGCGGTCCCATTTCTCACCAATCCTGTGGTTGATTCCATTGTCATGGCACCATTCTAAGAAACATGAGAAACAGACTAAGCAGGAAGCCACAAAGGGTGTGCATTCTTGAGGGGCTAAACAGCCAGCAATCTTGAGAAGGAGCTTGAAACCAATGGATCATACTCACTTGAGGAGTCACATCTGAAGTGTCCACTTCCATAACCTAGACACTTGCACCAAAGTTTAAATCCAGACTCAGAGATACGTTCCCACTCCTGCCCGACTGCGTAATTTGATCCAGTGAAGGTATCATAACAGGTATCCTCAGCAGGTTGTAATGCACCATCAGGAACATCTGTAAGAAGAGTGCATTAAATCAGGACAACCCAATTAACCCTAGCAACTGGCAGAACTGGGAATACAGCTCTGGTGTATGATGCAGGATGTAACTGTACAATTAAGTTGTGTAATGCATTATAAATGTATTCAACTTTTTGTGTGGATTAATTTTATACGGCAACATTACACAAAGCTTAAAGGGGAATTCCAGTTACATTAAGTTATCCCCTATGCAGAGGCTTGCGGATAACCATCAGTGGGGTTCTACCGCTGGTACCCCCACTCATCACAACAGGGACCCCGTACCCCCTGAACAGAGCAGCCTTACTTGGCAGTCTCCAGAACTCCAATAGAAATGAATTGAGCAGCCATGTGCATGCCCAATCGGCTGCTCCATTCATTTCAGAGGGCTGCAGGGAGTATGGACCCCAGTTCTTGTGATCAGTGGGGGTCCCAGCGATGGGACCCCCACCAATCTAATAGTTAGGGGATAACTTAACCGGAATATCCCTTGAAAATATGGTAAAAGTTTGTGTTCTTACCAGAATTACTGACGGTCACCAGTTCCTCAAGGACCTTGTGGCGATCTGATCCTTTAAGCGCCTCCACAATTATATTGTAAGTGACTCCACGGCTGAGACCATTTAGTCTGGCACTGGTAGATGTCCCAGGAACTCTAAACTGTAGAATGGTTGATGAAGACACAGGTCAACATTATATGTGAGGGCAGCATAACGTACTGAGAGACACCCTGACTGTAGTGGTGCGTCATTTGTCAATATGAAACAGTTTTCAAAATGTTTATCAGGTGCAGATAAAGCCCAACACAGAGCTTGAAGACCTTCATATTCACCCCCCACCACTCCTTCCAACTGATTGACAGCTTTCTCCCCATTACTGTGCATAGGCAGAAAGGTATCAATCAGCAGCAGGAGGGCAAGGGAAAAAATGCTGCTCATAATTACAACTCCTGGCTCACACTGCGCTGCACCTCATAAATAGATTTTATGAAGACTTCTCTTTATTGACAGGTTAGTGGCACTCGACTATCAAGGTATATGGCTAACATAGTTCCTTTAAAATCCCATGTTTTCCACTCTGCACTGTGTAAGTGAATGCCACCATACAATATCTGACAAATATGCAACATATAAAGACATGCTGCAGACATGGGAATCCATACTACACCCTTAGAGGTAGTCTCACCACAGATTTGGCTATTAAAAAGGGGTTGTCTCATCTCAGACAATGGGGCATATCGCTAGGATCATCTGATCGGTCCGGGACCCGCACCTATATCGAGAACATAGCTCTGAAAGTGGTGTAGGGCGCAGCCGCCCTCTAGTCATTCTCTATGGAGCCGCTGAAAATGGCCGAGAGCTCGGCTATTTCCGTCTGGCACATAGAAGTGAATCGGAGTGGTGGCCATGTCATGTGCAGTGCGCTCCCATTCACTTCTATGGGGAGAGCGCTCAGTGGTGGCCGGACCAGAGTCCTCCAGCCACCACTTTGCGGGTCTCCGTTCTGGATATAGGTGCGGGTTCCAGCGGTGGGACCCGCTCCTATAAAACAATATAGCATCCTAGTGATATGACCCCATTGTCCGAGATGAGACAACCCCTTTAAAACACAGCGCACTGCACGGATTGACAAAAATACAGCACGGATTTGTGTGTGGATTTCACACCAAAATTCTCATGCGTTGCTTGCATTTTTTTGTTCCGGATTTAGAGCAGATCTCGTCCTTTGCATTGCAAAATATGAAAGCCGCAGAAACAACTGACATGCTGCAGATTTCAAAGTTCGAACAGCAGGTCAATTTCCGTATTGAAAAAAAAATAAATAAATAAAAAAGCCAAAAGGGTCTTGATATTCCCTGCTGCAGGAGGACATGTCCAATTTATGATGAGGTGTATGCCTCATCATAAATTAGTCACATCGTCTGTTAACCTAAAACAGAAACAGCTCTGAGCTGCCATAGATTTCTGGCTTCATTTCTGCCAGAATACAGACGTAAATAAAGAAAAATTTGACAGGACAGCTGTCTATTTCCCCCCCCCCCCCCACACACACACCTTTTTGGGAAAGTGGCGAAGGGTAGCAAATCTGATAGATTTAACAATTTATTTTTAAAGTAACACCTGCGACTTAACACCACTTTTCAGGCGCAAGAGAAACAAGTCTCTCCCAAAGTGTCATTCACTTTGACGGTAACGTATTGTGCTACGTTTTTTCAGGGTAGAAAAATATGTATTATCTGCAACATTTGCAGGTAGCCTCAGAGCTTTTGGTCACCAGAATAATACGTTTCAATCCCCCTCCTGATCCAAAGCTTTGTTTTGGCTACATCACATCTTTCCTAATATGTGAATGGGATGTTTGGTGCAACAAGGGTGTCAACATTGCTTTCAGTGCACTAAAGCTCCACTCCTAGTGCCTAGCCCTTCCCTCCCAGCTTCGATTGACAGTCAGAAAAGATTTCATCATCACTGCCTGATCCCATCAATCAATGCAAAGAGGGAGGGGATGGGCGCTAGAAGGAGCAGAGCTTTGTTTAGAAGAGAGCAACGGTAACTGCCTTGTTGCACCAAACAGCTCATTTACATATTAGGAAAAATGTCATACAGCAGGAACCACAGATTCTGAAAGGGACAGAAACCTTTTATTTTTGTGAGCAAAAGCTTAACCAACAGTCCACTTTGTTTAATAGGGAAGTCTGTGGTGAAAGACTCCCATTAACTTCATACAGTTTTTTTTTCTTAAGCATAAAGCACTCTTTTTACTGTAGTGGAAATGGCCCTATGCTGCATGAATGCCTAAAGCAGCATACATTTTATACTGCGTTCTCTCCTCCTCATGAAAATAATATTAACTGAAAGGGTAAACATGCCCATGACTGGGTCTTGTTAATATGCACACAATCTAAAGTACTTTTGTAGACCAAAAACTTTAGAATTCATTATCTACTAAAATCAACGGTATCAAAATGTATATATTTTAGCATATTTACCTCAATAGGAAGAGATTCCTCCTCACCCACAGGATGACAAGAAATTACATATTCAGTGGTCTCCAGAAGAGGTCTCCATGAAATTGTAGTTTGTGATGACACTTCCTGTACACCAGTATCATTGATCTGAGGTGCCAAGCCTTCAGGATAAGGCCCATCGAAGTCTCCTCTGCTGATATGGTATCGGTCAAATACTTCGGGATACCTGTCTGGAGTAAATTGACCTGGTCTCACAGGGGAAGCAGTGGTGGGGACAACAGGACTTCTAAAGCCATGTTCCTCAATGACCTGTCCTTCATGAGCAGAGCTGGATGGTCCGACAGAGCCTGGAAGTTGGATACCGTTACCATTGTCAAACGTTTTCTGTGCAACAAAGGGAGTTTTCTCTGCTTCGGAGGGTACGTCGAGGATTTCAGGGCCCTGGCCGGGGTGAGGGAGGGTAACCAATACAGGGAGCTCGTCTGGCCAAAAAAAAGGGTTAGGAGCAATAAAAGCAAAGCATTAGTTATAGCAAGCAGCAATGATTTGTGGTACCACTGCATCTAGCAGACATGGTACTGAGAAAATTGTAAATTGAATTGAATTCTGTGCTGTAAAGAAGGCACCTTAAATCAACTGGAGAGTCTGAGTAGGGAGCTGAAATATTCATTAGTTTAAGTTAGTTTGACACTAGCATTACAACCATCCAGCAGAAGACCCGCCTGTGAAGAGTTCATTGTATCCCGCATATCCGGAAAAGGCTGAAGTACCCCCAGGCCTTATTGACTAGAATGGGACCCAGACTTTTTTCCAGCATTAGTGCTGGGATTCAGCCAGGTAAAAAAAAAATGGTGCTTGCCACGATAGTCAATAGGCTCCAGCAGGGAAAGGCAATATCTGGCTATGCCGGATACAATGAACTCTGGAAGCCTGTTCCTCTGCTAGAGCAGCCTGCCCAATGGTTGTAATGCTAGTGTGAAACTAGTCTTACTGCTACAGATACAAAACTGTACTTTTGGTAGACTGATATTTCAGCTTTATACATGGATCTCCCATTTTAAAATAGAATTAAAATAAAATTATGAAATTACAGATATAAATTTGTTTAATTACAAAAAAGAAATTTGCTCAATTTAAAGTCTTATTTAAAATTCTACAGTTAAAGGCATCGTCTGAGCTACAGATATTGATGACCTATCCACATGTTAGGTCATCAACATCACATAGTGGTCGTTTGACACCTGACTCACCCACCGATCAGCTGTTATGGGCGGCTAAGGCGCCAGTCAAATCACTACAGTTGAGGTCTGAGTGGCTCCAGCACCAGAACACAGCTCCATTGAATGAGAGTTGGATGGAACTGGTTATTGCAGCAATGCTCCCATTAAAGTGAATGGGAGCAGCACTGCAGTAACCAGCTCAGTCTCCTACACAATGGACGGTGCCGTGTAGCTTTAGGGCAGAAGCAACTCTCTAACAACAGATTGGTTGGCGTGCAGGGTGTCAAACCCCTGCCAGTCTGATATCGTTCTATCCAGAGGATAGGACAGCAATATAAAAATCACATTAAACCCCTTTAAGAAATTAAGTTACCCAGTGTATAGTGTGTGTGTTGGATGCCAGAACCAGACTAGAAAGTATCATTACAAAATAATTCAGAATATATTCCCATAAAAAAAAAAAAAAAAAAAAAAAAAAAAAAAAGGGATATGCCCCCATTGTCTTATAGTTGCGGGTCCCACCACTGGGACCCGCACCTATATCGAGAACAGAGACCCGAAAGTGTAGGACAGCGCACTGCGTATGCGCAGCCGCCCTCCATTCATTTCTATGGGGCCACCGAAAATAGCAGAGCTCTGGCTCGACTATTTCAGTCGGCCTCATAGAAATTAATGGGAGCATGGGCAGCGCATGCTCGGCACGTTCCTATTGACTTCCATGGGAGAGGCGGGGATTAGCGCTTGGTGGTGGACGGTCCCAGCGGTGGGACCCGCACCTATCAGACAATGGGGGCATATCCTAGTGATATGCCCCCATTGTCTAAGATGGGAATACCCCTTTAAAGTATAGTTACTAGTCAATTACAATTAATTTGGTCACAATCACCACACAGATTATGCCTCAAAGCATATTAGCGCAACAGGCAGTAAAAAAAAAAATAAATAAATAAAAAAAACCTATGCATTGCATAGTGGCAAAAAATAAATAAATGTGAGCAGCGTGCAAAACTACAAATTGCAATGCACTACAAGCCATTTTTTTTTAAATGAGACTCCATTTGCATTAGGCTAGCTTCACACACAGCAGACGTCCCAGGCCGTGTTTGTAGAGATTCCCTTTTTAAATCTACCTTGATGCGTATTCTCTCCTCAATATTCTCCATATACCCTTGGAATACAGACTTAAGACAGGTAATGCAGTGGATTTCCACCATAGATTTTTGCCCTTTGCAATTCACAGGGTGAAATGAAATGCTCGTCAAGTTTTGATGCGCATTTTGCTGTGGAAACTCCGCAGCAGGAATTCTGGCTCATGTGGACATACCCTTAATGAACCAAGTATGACAGGTGGCATGAAACAAATCTGTGTTCCAGCTGTGTACAGGGGGGGATCTGAATGGAGGAAGCAACATGGCAGATTTGAAAGATCAACTAAGGCTACTTTCACACTAGCGTTTTGGCTTTCCGTTTGTGAGATCCATCATGGGCTCCCACAAGCGGTCCAAAACGTATCAGTTTTGTCCTAATGCATTCTGACTGGAAAAGTATCCGCTCAGAATGCATCAGTTTGCCTCCGATCAGTCTCCATTCCGCTCTGGAGGCGGACACCAAAACGCTGCCTGCAAGACAGATCTGTCCTGGCACACAAAGTAAGTCAATGGGGACGGATCAGTTTTCTCGGACACAATAGAAAACGGATCCGCCCCCCATTGACTTTCAATGGAGTTCATGACTAATCCGTCTTGGCTATAGAAGACATAATACAACCGGATCAGTTCACGACGGATGCATGCGGTTGTATTATTGTAATGGAAGCGTTTTGGCAGATCCAAGATGGGGCCGCAAAAAAACGCTAGTGTGAAAGTAGCCTGGAGGGGGAACACACACAACAGATCTGAATTCCAAACTAGGTAATTATGCATCATTTTAAAATCTAATGTGATCGGCGTAAGCTGCAGCAACAGGTTACATGGGAAAGGCTAATGGTACCCGCTTATTGCCACCACAGTAAATGTTGGCCATCTTAAGTCCTTAATGGGGAGGGTCCACAATAATGCATGTATACTACTTTCAGATGTGGGGTCTGTTTCAACCTAAATCTTCAATTATCAATATATAAAATGTAAAAATACCTGTCTTCTTCCGGCCAGTAAGAGGCTCACTCTTCTGGTTATTCCTGACAGCAATGACGTAGATTATGTATTCTACACCAGGCTCCAAGTCTAGAGGAAGAAAAAAAAATTTGAGAGATAAACATCATGAAAAATTACAATAAAATTTGTTCAATAAAGGTGCCGACCACTTATTTCTTCCTCTTCATTGCATATACACCTGCTACAAAGGTGCCCAAAAGAAACACACACATAGGAAGAGATGCTGCAATAGTAGCTGAGTAGTTTTGTAACTGCATGTATTCTAGCTACTGAGTTACTTAATGAAATCCATCTGTATAGCGCCCCCTGCTCTTTGCCATGTTTTTAATTTCTTTCTCCTGCTTATTGAAAAAGGAAGCAACATGCTCAGTTCCATTCTTCAACTGTCACTAACTGCAGCAGAAAGGACCCCCCCCCCCCCCCCATGAGAAAGGACATACCCCCTAAGCAGACAGCTTGCAATAAATCTAATAGAACAATTGAAGCAATGAATAGGGAGATCTCTGGATCCATGTGAGGTACAGGACTGGTCCTAGCTTTGTTAGAAAGGAGTTTGTGTGTCCTAGATTATATACAATTTTCATTTTTTACATGGATCATGGGATAACCCCTTAAAAGATGGAGGTCCTTGCAATAAGACACTAATAATAACCATGTTACGTGGACAATCTTTAAGAGGTAGCACTCACTAGTGATGGTGGCCTCGGTGGTTCCTGCTGGAAGGCGGGGCAGATGTTCCTTGGGCACTCCACCAACTCTCTCATACTTAATAATGTAACCTGTAATACGGGAGCGAGGAGGTTGCCAGGAGAATAAGAGAGAGTTGGGTGTGCTGGTCAAGAAGCGCAGATTGGACGGGCTGTCCACAGCTGTAAAACCAGTTTGAAAGTTATTCAGAAGTTTACATAGTGAAAAAACAAAAACAAAAAAAAACAAAAAAAAAACTGTAAAATATCAAAAAGGAAGCCAATTATGATTGTACACTTCTCAGACAGGATCATTACCTGTTGATGCATCTACAATGACAGGGGAACTGCGGGCATTGTCATTTAAGGTGTAAAGGTAGACCTTGTAGTCTGTTCCAGGTTGCAGTCCTGGAATACAAGTTTATACAAACTTATCAGATGTTGAGGCTCCACCCTATATACAAAAGCCCAGCTATATCCTACAAACACGCAACGATCCATGAAGAATGTAACGTTACCTGTGATTGTGTAGGTTCTGACATCAGGTTTGATCACCCTCTGAATAGGAGTCTGACCTCCAGAAGGTACTGCTTCAATCAGGAAGCCTGTGATGGTTTCCGTCTTGGTGCGCCAGGTAAGGGTTATTGTCGTTTCTGTAACATCTGTAACACGTGGACGACGAGGTGGACTGATGTCTGACAACAGATAAGGAGAGGTTAGCTCAGCTAGTCACAGAAATAAGTGTAAAAAGTATTTTGCTCAAGGCAGGGAAGCAACTGGAGTGGAACAACTCTGCCATGAAAAGAAAACTGGTCAAGGTGTAACTCAAGTCCTGGACAGGGGCATTAGATTATGAGCATTGGTGTGAGAGACTTCTTAGTCATGAGAAAATTGAGGAGACTACATGTTGTACTGCCTGGATACTTACTTTCAAGGGTAGAAACTGTTCCTTGCAGTGGCAGACTTGTCATCCCATTTTTCACTGCATATACATGGACTTCATACTTGGTAGCAACCTGTTGAATAAAACATGAAATCACTATAGCCACTGTATTTTAAAAAAAAATAAAAAAAAAATAATGAAAAAAAATTTAAGAATGAAACATACATATCTGATATATTTCTTTTCAATATAAATACATTTTTGACAAGTGACAACGTGAAGGAAAAAAAAAAAAAAAAAAGTCTAGTGCATAAACCACACTCAAGACATACTGATAGGAAACTTGAGTGAGCCTGATGCAAACGTCTAAAGCGCTGCGGAATATAGTAGCACTAGATAAGTGCATAAAATAATAAAGGTGTTATTCAGTAATAAATATTGATTACCTATCCCCAGGATAGGTCATCAATATCAGATCGGTAGGGGTCCAACACCTAGAAGAGGTTTGGCGCTCAGAGCAACATGGCCTCTTATGCCATGTGACATGACCGTACATCAGTAAAATGGCCTAGTTGCAGCTCAGCCCCATTGAAGTGAATGGGACTGAGCTGCAATACTAAGCACAGCTGTTGTACTACGTACAGCACTGTGCTAGGGAGAGATGCATGGAGCCGACTGCGCTCGCCAAAGCTTCAGTGAGTGTAGCGGCTCCCCACAACAGCTGATTAACAGGGGTGCCGGGACTCAGACCCCACCAATCTGATAATGATGACTTAATCCTGAGGATAGGTCATCTTTATATATATTACTGGATAGCCCCTTTAACAAGCTACCTCTCCACAAGTGTTCCATGAGAGACATGTTGGCTTATTCATATGCATCACTGAATACATGGCTTAATACAGTTGCAGCCCTCATTTTTCTACCCATGTTGATCTAAGAGGTGGCAAAATGTAACCCCAACAGGTTATTCCTATGCCTTTTTGAGTTTGCTTTGGGTACTCCCATTGTTAAAATACTGATAGGGCAAATGTTAGGAGCCAAGGAACCTAAGTACAGTTGTCTAAAAATGGGGAAATAGAATTCCATGCTATATAGTTTCAGTGGCGCCAGCTGATGCTCACCATGAGTCCAGTAATGGAGGTGACCGTTGTACTAGCTGGGAGGTCAATCTCTTTCATGGGCCCAGTTTTTTCCTTTGGATTCACACGCACACGATACCCAGTAAGTAGGACATTAGGTGCATGCCAGCTTATTGTAAGGCCAGTTGGTGTCACTTGAGAGAACTGAAGATTTGTTGGTGCAGGAATTGCTGCAAGACACAAACTGAATATTTAATACATGAGGCTAAACTTAAAAAAATAAATAGATGGTGAATATTAAAAAATAAAGAGAACATGCATAAAAACATGCAACGTCAAGAACAACGCCATAAAATCCTCCTCAAACATGGATTATATGGACCTTCCATGCCAACACTACATTAAAAAGATATTACATCTACATTTTAGTTGCTCACTTGAGCCAACAGCCAATGCAACCATGTTGGTGAGGCTCCATGTATGGACATTAAAGATGCATTCTTGCACACAAGAAGTGGAAGTTAAATAGACATGGAAAGTGGTGAAAAACAACTGGGTATCAGTGAAGGGGGCCGACAAGAGGAAAGGACACAAGGAACATGCCATGCGTCCCAGATACCTGTACTCTGGACTCCAATGAGGGGCTTGCTTTCCAAATCATCGTGCAATGCCACGATGCTCACAGTGTACTCTGTGCCTGGCCTGAGACCGTGCAATTCTGCAGTGTCATCATCAGACTCTGGTGCAGGAAACAACTCTCTGACTCCATCCTCAGGGCTTGAGTAGGTCACTCGGTAACCAGTAACCTGCCCCTCTGGGACATCCCAGGTAAATCTAATTGAATCAGCTCCCACGTCTGGGAAGGTCAGTCCCTTGGGTCGGTCAACGTCTGTCAGGCAAATTAAAATCATAAAGCAGTTAGCAGCAAAGACAAGCAACAGAAGAAAGGCAGCAGGAAAGGAAGCAAATTGCAGCATTTTCACTTACAGGTAACATGCCCAAGCTACTACTCAACAAGTCTCTAATAATCAGATTTTCAGCTCACAGCAGTAATGCCACTAATGTGAGAGCAGAAAAGGATTGGCATGATCTAACCTTGGCTTGCTTTAACATTTATTGCATCATTAGGCCTCATGCACATGACCATTTTTAAAAAAAAATTCTGCATCTGATCTACATTTTTTGGCTTCAGGCCCATTAATTTCAACAGGGCCGCATAAAATGCAGAGAGGATACAGTGTTCAGTCAACATCCATATGGCCGTCCCACGAAAAAAAATAGAACATGTCCAATTCTTGTCAGTTTTGCGAACAAGAATAGAAATTTTGACAGAGCCTGTGGAAACTGCAGGATTCACATGGCCGGTATCCATATTTAGCACATCCATGGTTTGCAGACCGCAAAACACATATGGTCATGTGAATGTAGCCTAAATCACATTTCTGCAAGTACAGATTTAGGTGGAGAAGCTCTAGCTAAATTCCCAGTAAGACCAAATGTAACCCCTTCAATCCAGAGGACCCAACATAGTAAAAATACTATACTAGGGTCCAGTAGCAAAAAGGTTAATACGTTGATATTACATTAAGCAGGACTGTTTAGGGGGATTCTCATGTGTGCCACATGTTAAAATAGTTCTCACCTAAAACTATGAATTAAAAATTATAGGAGCAGATGCAGATTTAGAACCACCAGTTGCTGAGCTAGCATTTGTAAATCAGGCGGTAGTATGAATGAAGCAACAGTTTCCTAAATGACAAGAGTAGGAAGCTCTCTAATTGCAGAAGCTCAATATATAAAATTGTCTTATTGCATTAATACCAAAAGCAATTAGTGGCTGCAATCAATGCGTAAAACTGGCAAAATTAGTTTGTAAAAAGCCAAGTCCATTACGCCCTGGATTCGGTATTTAGCATTACTGGTACATGTTTGTCGACCATGGCGGTGCAGAATGGTTAACCGGTTTTTGCTCATCAACCTTGTCAAGAGAACATCTTAAATCTAGTCATAGTTTTTACTGTCTGGGCACAAAGTAGAATATTTCATAAAATAGTACTAAGAACAAGAATAAAAACACAGGAGAAAAAAAATTAAATAAAAACTGCATCGGGCTACGCACTGGTAACGGCTGTTTCGACGAGGGGCTCGCTCTCTCCATTTATACCCTGGGCATACACGCTGACCACATACTCAACAGTTGGTTGAAGTCCCACAATAGTCATCTCAGTTTGATCTGTAAAAAATAAATAAAAAAAATAAAAGTAAATGCTGTAGTGTTAGCTTTAACCGTATGTATTTTGCGGTCCGCAAAACAGGGATGATGTCAGTGTGCATTCTGTATTTTGCGGAACAGAACAGCTGGCCCCCAATAGAACAGCCCTGTCCTTGTCTGTAATGTGGACAATAATAGGACATGTTCTATTTTTTGGCGGAACAGAAAGCACACAGAGTACCTACCGATTTTGTTGCGGACCCATTGAAATGAGTGCTCCGTGCTCAAAATGAGTGCAAAAAAAAAAAAAAAAACGAACAAGCAGAGGCCTTAGGCCTCTTTCACACTTGCGTTGTCCGGATCCGGCATGTACTCCACTTGCCGGAATTACACTCCGGATCCGGAAAAACGCAAGTGTACTGAAAGCATTTGAAGACGGAACCGTCTTCCAAATGCGTTCAGTTTTACTATGGCACCCAGGACGCTATTAAAGTCCTGGTTGCCATAGTAGTAGTGGGGAGCGGGGGAGCGGTATACTTACAGTCCGTGCGGCTCCCCGGGCGCTCCAGAATGACGTCAGAGCGCTCCATGCGCATGGATGACGTGATCCATGTGATCACATGATCCATGAGCTTGGGGCGCCCTGACGTCACTCTGGAGCGCCCGGGGAGCCGCACGGACGGTAAGTATACTGCTCCCCGCTCCCCACTACACTTTACCATGGCTGTCAGGACTTTAGCTTCCCGGCAGCCATGGTAACCACTCTGAAAAAGCTAAATGTCGGATGCGGCAATGCGCCGAAACGACGTTTAGCTTAAGGCCGGATCCGGATCAATGCCTTTCAATGGGCATTAATTCCGGATCCGGCCTTGCGGCAAGTGTTCCGGATTTTTGGCCGGAGCAAAAAGCGCAGCATGCTGCAGTATTTTCTCAGGCCAAAAAACGTTCCGTTCCGGAACTGAAGACATCCTGATGCATCCTGAACGTATTTCTCTCCATTCAGAATGCATTAGGATAATCCTGATCAGGATTCTTCCGGCATAGAGCCCCGACGACGGAACTCTATGCCGGAAGACAAGAACGCAAGTGTGAAAGAGCCCTTAAACTAATATTAAAAAACAAAAACAAAAACATAAAACAAAAAGAATAACCTTCGAGGAAAGAACATTTTATCATTTCATATTTTTGATAAAAAGCCAGCAGATATATACAATAACCTTGTGTCAAAAAATAATAAAATAATAAAGATGTTTAGGTCTTATCCCGAACATGTAACCTGCTGCCTCCTTCTCCATCTTTACTACACCAAGTGTTCTATCCATTGGTCCCCCCCCCCCCCCATTTTTCTTTGTTTTTGACATTGTACATAGCGCTTGAATAGGGCTGATCTGCTCTCCTAGGCCACGTGACACATTAACGTGTCGTCACTCGGCCTAGGAAAGCCAAAGACCAGGCTGCAGCGCTTACAGGTGCGCGGATGCCTTCTCAAACAGCTGATCGGTGGGGGTACCGGGTGTTAGATCCCCACCGATCAGATACTGATAACCTATCCTAAAAGGTCATCAGTATAAAAATCTTAGAAAACCCTGTTAAAGGGGTTTCCAGTGATAGCGATTTTAAAGCAAGTGCCCACAGCCAACCTGCGGAAAACAGAAGATTCCCTTACCTGCTTCAGTCCTACAGTCTGTTTACATCCGATGGGCATGGTCACATGCACCGCTCCAGTGGTGATTTGGTCACAAGCAGCAAGTCAACACTGAAGCCAATCGTTGGCCAATGCACCACCAGATTTAAACAGTGCAGGAACCAGAAGATTGAGATGGAGGACCGGAGCAGACTGCGATCACTTGCTTAAAAATGAATATAACCGGAAAACTCCTTTACGGAGAGCAAGTACCTCCCCTAAGAAATGTAAGTATGTTAGAGAGATCTAGTGGGTAAAGGAATCATTACTGGATGTACTATATACATCTTTCTTCCTTCTGGGAGGGAGCCTTCATGCATGTATTATTTTAGAGAAGAACCCCTTTAGTTGTTTTAATGTTCTTTTCGATATATCAATTAACTCATTAGAGCAACAGTCTCCTAATATATGGATTGCACAAGTCTATAATTTGTGCACAATGTACCACATTTTTTGCTTTTACGAGATGCACCCAGTTTTAGAGTAGAAAAATAAGAAAAACAAGATTTTTGTATAACTTACCAGTAAAATCTCTTTCTCGCTCTTTCCTTGGGGGACACAGAAGACCTTGGGTATAGCTCATCTCCATAGGAGGCGTGACACTAAGTGAAAGCTGTTAAGCCCCTCCTCCACAGCTATACCCTCAGCCTGGAGAGAAAGGCAGCCAGTTGCGTGTCCAAGCAGTGAGAAAAGGCAAAGTCCAACAAGCCAACTACCCAACGGGTAACACAAACTCGGAAACCGTGTAGAGAAAAACAACGAATGGGTGGGTGCTGTGTCCCCCAAGGAAAGAGCGAGAAAGAGATTTTACTGGTAAGTTATACAAAAATCTCGTTTTCTCGCCCAGTTTCCTTGGGGGACACAGAAGACCTTGGGACGTTCAAAAGCAGTCCAAAAGGGGAGGGACCACAGCTCCAAGGCGAAGCACCCGAAGGCATCAAGGAACCGCCGCCTGCAGACCCAGGTGGACCAAGGCAGCATACGCCGAAGCCAGAGTATGCACCCTGTAGAACTCTGTAAAGCGTGCAAGGAAGACCTGTGGCCGCCTTGCTCAAATGCATGGCCGAAGCCCAAAGCCTCCGGCCCAGGAGGCACCGACCGCTCTGGTGAAATGAACGGTGACAGTAAAGGCAGAATCCTGCCCTCGGTGCGGTAACCTCAGCAATAGCCAATCTGATAAAGCGGAGGAAAACCACCCTGGAGTCCGTCAACTCTAAGCGCGGACCTCCAGGAAACCCAAGAGACCCGTTCGGAGATCTCCAAGTAAAAACTGCAAGGCCCAAACAATGTCCAAATTGGTGAAGTGTTGAAGCGAAAGGCAAACACCACCTTCAGAAGGAAGGAACGGGATGTAGAACAGCCCTGTCCTGGAAAAAGACAGAAGGCTCAGAACAAAAAGGGGGCCATTCAGGCACCCGTCAGACACGACTGATACGGAAACACAATCGTACAGGACAGGAGGGGTAGAGAGAACTTCTGTAACGGCTCCAAGGACAAGATTGGAGCGCCGAGAACTCCGTATGTAGTTCCCAGGGCGGTACCGAAGGACAGTACAGAGGAACCAAAGAGCCATTTCGAGTAAGAAGGTCTTGACAGGCCCAGAGGGCTGGGGAACGCTGGAAGAGGAAGAACAGCGCTGACACTGATACCTCAAGTAAAGGAATCCCAGTCCCAGGTCCAGGCCGGACTGGAAAAAAGACAGAACCATGGGGAGAGAAAAGTCAGAGTGGGGAATGCACAGCTTCCCACAGAACCCCAGATTAAAAAAAACATAAGTCTTACGACAGATCCTGGACGAAAAACAGCCAGGAGCGGGCAGTAGCGAACCCGCTGGAGTCGCCTGGCAAGCGGGCGAAAAACCAAATGTGATCAGGCGCAGACCAGTAACACGGGCAGAAGTTGACAAACTGGTCCCGTCGGCCCCCGAGCAACGTTGTCCGTATCCACCCGAGTGGGGGAGCAGAAGGACAGACGGAAAGGAACCAAAAGGGTCCGCCCAGCATCCGCCAGATGCCAGGACAAGACAGGCTATAGTCCATGCTGATGTAGCCATGTTCTACAGTCCCGGTGTAGGAGATCAAAGGACAATCTGGACCGAAAGGTAGTCCCCCCAAGTTACCGAGAAGGTAAGTCTACAGCAGGACCATAGTCTTAGAATGGACCACACAATCTGCACTCAGCGGGAGGACAGAACGCGGTAGACTCGATAAATCGGCACAGCTAATACAGCCAGTGTGAACAAGGGAGACAGTACGAGGCCAAAAGGAACACCGGAACCATCCACATGAACAACCATGCTCTCCCCAAAGGGGAGGACAGTGAAGGAACAACCTCTGAAGTCTGGCGGGACAGAAGCCACATCAGAGTGATCTGTACCGAGCGGGGGCCAAACAGAGCCGGCGAGATAAGGTAGTCGAGACAGAGGCCGGCATAACACCCTCCAACCGAACGGAGTAGTGGGCAACAGGGAAGCCATAGGACAGCTCAAAAGCAGAACCCTGCTACACTGTGAGATGCCCGGTTCACCGCCTCGCAGAAGGAGAATACCCTGAAGAACCCAAGGCGGAGGTCCTCCGGACCTGGGTAATCGAGCACCCAAGAGAATTTGGGTGACCTTCCCGAGAAAAGCGGCCCGCACCTGGTAGCAGATCAGACTGTAGCGTAGAGGCGCCAAGAGGAAGGACTCATACCACACTACATCCGAAGAGGAGGAAATTGCAGCAGGCAAGGGAACCGCAGTCCTGCCAGAGCCAACGAAGAATTCGAGGGGCGCTCCAGACAACCGCACTCTCGACCATGTGACCACTAGCGCAGGGAAGCAATACCGCGGAAGGACGAATGGGCACGCATCTAGGAACCACGAACATTCCCTGGGATGAAGGGCCAACTAAATGAATGAGTACCACCCAGCTCCGTGCAGCAGAGAGCAAGTAGAGCCCGTCCGGGTCAGGTGGACAGAATGAACTCCTTAGAAACGAGTGCAAGGTTTGTGGCAGGCATCGTATCCCAAGAAAACAAAAGTATGCCGCAGGAAGTAGATGAGGCATACGTACGAGCAGCCCGTAAGCAGTGAGAAGGCCAACCCACCTACAGGAGGAGAAGGCATACACGGCCCAAACAACGCACAAGAACGTCCGCTCACTGCAAAAGGTTAATTTAGCGAGAAAGGGGGGCTCGCCACAGAGTGCCACAGCATGTACGGAATTGCAAAGTGCAACCTGAAAGGGAGTTATGCACAAGCCTAGTATAGCATGCGATGGAACGCAAGCAGTCCGCCCCGAAAAGGGGGGAAATTGTATCTGGCAAACTGCAGTCGGCAAGAGTGCAAAGGCAGGTCCCAAAAGGGAGTGATGCCTAAGGCCGTACCTACTTCAGAGAAGCAGGACATACCCTATAATCCAGCATGAACGCAGGAGGTCCACCTAGTGAAAGGGGAACATGCACAGGGTTATCCTAGCATTAAGTGAGTGTGCAATAATACACCCAACACTGATTTAGCGAGAGTGCAACTACTCTGCCAATGAAGGGGGACATGTACAAGTCCAGCACAGTCGTACAAGGACAGCCGTAAATCTCATGAGCGTGCCAAATTCTGCCCATGGAATGAGGGGTGGCCACGCACAAGGCCAGCACCGTATCCAATGGGAGTGCAAGCGTTCCACCCATGTTAGAGGGCAATGCTCATGGCCAGCAAGGTATCCGGTGAGAGTGTAGCATGCCGCCCAGAAAAAAAGGGGGGGGTAATGCACATGGCCAGCATCTCATCCAGGGAGAGTGCGTGCACCCGCCATATATGGGAGTCATACACATGGCCAGCATCGTACTGGTGAGAGACAAACAGTCAGTGAGAATGTGTGTATGTCACCTGAGGAAGGAAGGCATGCCCATGGCAGGCAGCGAATCCAGCGAGAGTGCGTACACTGCCCACGGAAGAGGGGTCATGCATATGGCCGACAGCGGATCCAGCGAGAGTGCAAGCACCCCGCCAAGTATGGGGTACATGCACATGGCCAGTAACGTACCTGCGAGAAAACAACCACAGACGGAGGGATGTATGTATGCTGCCTGAGTCATGCCTATGGCCGGCAGCGAAACCAGTGAGAGTGCAGCATAGCAACATAGTACATAAGTACATCATAGCACATAAGAGAGAGTGCAGCGTTCCGCCTATGGAAGGGGGTCGTGCACATAGCCAGTACCGTATCCGGTGAGAGTGCAGTATTCCGCCTAAAAAGGGGGGTCAGCACATGATCGGCAACAGATCCAGTGAGAGTGTAGCGTTCCGCCTAAGGGGGTCACGCACATGGCCGACAGCGAATCCAGTGAGAGCGCTGCGTTCCGCCCATGGAAGGGGGTCACGCACATGGCCGGCAGCAAATCCATAGAGAGTGCAGCATTCCGCCTATGGAAGGGGGTCATGCACATGGCCAGCACCGTATCCGGTGAAGGTGCAGTATTCCGCCTAAAAGGGGGTCATGCACCTGGCCAGCCGGCAGCCAGGGAGAGTGCAGTATCCCGCCTAGGAGGGGGGGGATGCACATGGCAGGCACCATAACTGGAGAGATGATGAATGCTGCCTACGGAAGGGCCGCATGCACTTGGCCAGCGCCGTATCCTGGAAGAGGGCAGGAAAACCACCTAAAAAGGGAAATGCCCTAGCACCTACGCAGGTTGGGAGCGCAACACTATGCCACCTGTGGAAAGAGGGCATGCAGACATGCAGCACTACTGATGAGGCTGCAGCGTCCTGCGCAGTCCAATAGAAATCTGTTATTATTATTATTATTATTTATTTTCATTTTTTTTTATTTTTTTTTTAAAAACACAGCTTCTCTGAGGCTAAAGGGGGGCCACCTATAGGGGCACAGATAGTCAGGAAAAGGGGGGCCAGCCATACAGGCCCATTGGGAGCCGGCCTGTACCCAAAGGGTTAACATGGATCCGGCCTGGAGGGCGGCGCTGCGATCCCCTGTGGGCGGAAGAACCTCCCGGCGGGAAGAATTCGCGCCTGGAGAAGTTCCCGCCCCCTCCACCAGAGGCCGGAATTTTGCGGCCTAGTAGGCCGTGAAGCCGGGGTCTAAATTTGCGGCGCCCGGTATGTACCGCCGGGACCTGAGGCGGAGTGGCGCATCAAAACCGGCCGCGGGTGCCCACCCCGCGGGCCGGTCGGAATTGCGGCCCAGCAGGCCGCGAAACCTGGGCTAAAATTAGCGGAGCCCCACCGACCGGCACCAAGGTCAGCCGGGGCCTGCTGGGCATAGACGTCAAGCCCAAAGCCGGCCGCGGGAGCCCACCCCGCCGGCCGGAGTGTCAGGGGCTCGGAATAGCGGCTTGCCGGCTGCGGGAGCCCACCCCGCCGGCCGGAAGACCGCCGGTCGGAAGAGTCAGGGACCCGGAATGGCGGCTGCGCAGGCCGCGGAGCCTGGGCTAAGATTTTGCGGCGCCCGGCCGCACCGGACTACCAATGTCGGCCGGAGGCGAGGCCTTACTCCACAGCCGTCAGGAGCCTCAGGCCTTGAGCAACACTCCGGTAGGAGATGGGGGGGGACCCAGAGAACGGGTGCCTGTGCTGATTTCCACCCATGTTAGTTGCCGCTTCTGTAGCTGGCTGTGGAGACAGCCACTGGCTGCATGTCTATGGGAGCCAGGCAGGGGGAGGGAGGCAGAAGGAAATTGCCGCTCTGCGGCACCCCAGGGGCCAGCATAGATCCAGCAGGGGACTAGAGGCCCAGTATAGGGGTCAGGCACGCAGGAGACCAGGGTGGGGGGGGGGGTGGGGGACGTAGGGCTGGAGAAGCCTCTTTCTTACCACAGCCGTCTTCACCCTCGGTCCTTTCCAGCAGGGTCGCCCCTTCAGCTACTGGCACCGTAGTGGCAGGACGCTGGAAGAGGGACTTGGCGTGCGGGCGACCCTTGCGCTGGCGGGATGTAGGGGAGCTGGGCTGCCCTGATCCACCTTGCCTTCTGTGGGGGAGGCAGCAGTGCGGGTGACCGGCACTGGCGCAGCTCAACCCCGGGAGAACAGAGAGGTCTAGTGCGACTCTGTTATCCCTGATGATCTGGAACAAAAAAGAAAAAAGTAAAAATCTAAAATTGAAACAAGGAGAAACCAGCCCTGCAGAGCAGGGAGTGTCTTGCCTCCTTGGACACTAAGCAAAAAACTGGCTGCCTTTCTCTCCAGGCTGAGGGTATAGCTGTGGAGGAGGGGCTTAACAGCTTTCACTTAGTGTCACGCCTCCTATGGAGATGAGCTATACCCAAGGTCTTCTGTGTCCCAAGGAAACTGGGTGAGAAAAATATTTTTGATCAGACGAAAAATATCTAAATTAACTTTCCTCTCCAGACGGCACCGCTACTCTACACATCCTGCCACTCCTTCCTGCAGCTCCCAGTTCTTCTTCTGCACAGCATCAGGTCAAAGTGCATGCATTACATCATGGCACTGTACTCAGGACAGCGAGAGCGAGCCCGGAGAAGAACATTGGGCGGCGAGTCCAGCCAGCGCTAACAGGGTTTAACTAACCGCTCCCTGAGCCTGCTGCATAATAGTGAGTGCTTTCATAATGGAAGCGCTCACTAGTGTTCACATTTTAAGACACATTGCAATTTTCCCCACACTTTTTATTTTCTTATTTTTAACACCTATATAAAATATCAAAACTTACAATACTATATGAACCTAATCTTACCTGATGGTACAATTTGAGAAATGGTCTCACCCTCCCCACTTTTGGGCACACTAGTAACTCTATAGCCAGTGACAGGGCCTGGAGATGGTGTCCATCGTATATGGATGCTTTCATCCTGGACCTCAGTGACCTTCATCTCTGTGGGCTGTTCCACACCTGTTATAGTATTAAAAAAAAAAAAAAAAAGATATATATAATCCGTTTTAAGCCTTGAAAACTTGACGGTATTCCAATGTGCACCCACAAGCTTCATTATGTGAAAATGTACATACTTAGCTCACCATGTTTACCTGTGGCATATACAATTGTGACAGGTTTGCTGGTGGCAGGACTGTCTCCTCGGCCAGTGACTGCATATACAGTAATGGTGTAACCAACGCCTGGTTTCAGGTTATTGATAGTTGCAGTATTAGAATATCCAGGCACTGTGAACTCCTGAACTGGACTCTGACCATCTGTGCAGACAAACAAACATTTATTTTTTGGAAAGTAGTAATAAAAGACAATGACACTATATAAATAAGTGTTTCTGAACTCCAGTGATCAGGGCCCACCTGCCAGTCATATTTTTAGGATTTCCTTAGTATGGGGCAGGTGTTATAATTAGGGTCCATGAATCAAGACTTCCCACAGCTATTCATTCTGCGAGATATTCCCAAATCATTACTGGCAAGGGGGCCCAAGGACTGGAGTTGAGGAACACTAATATAAATGTCTTCACGTCCAATGGCATCTTACCAGTCTCAGAAGAAGTAATTCTATAGTACCGCACATTCACTGCAGGTGCATCCCAGGTAATGGTAATAGTATTGGGAGCAGAAGACGTTGCTTTTAGATCAGTTGGGATATCAGACACTTAAAAATAAAAATATATGAATTAAATTATTATTTTAGATGCATCAAACGTGAGGATTACAAAAATCCAAACACCTACCCGTAGCCTGTTGTCCTACAAGTGGTAAGCTCTCCTGAGGCCCACTGACCGCAGTGATGCTCACAATGTATTCAGAGCCTGGAATGAGGTTCGTAAGGGTGATCGAGTTGCGAGATGGTGGAATTCTTTCCTCTCTAGGACGCCCAGCTCCACTCTCCAACTGGTACTTGACTTTGTAGCCAGTGATGGTGGCACGGGGAGCAATCCAATGCACAGTAAAGGAGTTGGTGGTGATTTCAGAAAAGTCAATTCCAGTTGGGGAGTCCAACGCTGTATTAAGAGCACAAATATATAAGAACTATTAAGGTTTATGAATCTAAATATTTATTTCTCTACAGAAAATGAATTAATCATCAACAATAAGATGTTAATAAACGGCACCATAATATTCACAAATGATAATCCATACACATGTAAAAATCACGCAACGGATCGTTTTGTTTAGTCACTTTGGGAGTCTATAATGATCTTCCACCATAAGTACTGTTGCACTTTAAAAGGCCAAGTTCACAGATCCTAAATAATAACTTATGTGAATGAACTTCTATGATCTTTTGTTTCATTTTTAATTTTTTTAAGTAAATGATCTTTTAGGGTGACGGTTAGGTATTGCACCGTAAGGTTTGCCCGGTAGTCAAGTAAAGACGTTAAGCCCGAAATCGTTCTTCTGGCAAGAATGCAACCTACATAGAGGGATTTAATATCTCCATACTACTGGTTGAAATGAAGGTATCTAAGGCTCCATGGAATGAAACGCCCAAATAGTAGTTAACATCTGTTGCATGTCCTTTCTACTGCTCAGCAACTTCTGAGTGAAACCTGCTGGTATGAGGGACTGCAGCTGTTACCACATCAAAGCAGTTTCTGTATGGGTGCAAATTAACCCTTTGTGCCAACTTAAATCCAGATACAGTACTGCACATTATTATCTAAAATCCTATGTCAGCATTGGCATAAATAGAAAATACTGTAGTTCCAATAAGCCATGTCACCCAATTTTCCCAGATTTCTGAACAAAAAATAAAATTAAAATAAAAAAGCAAGTTACAGAGTGACGTTTCCCAGTTCTACAGATATGCAATCAAGGAATCTGGGAAACTTGAGTGCAATGACTATTGTTTCCTGCTGTCATTTTTGGAAAACATTTTTATAGAAGCAAAAACATTAAGGAACAATTTACACACACTTTTTTTTGTTTGAAGATTTATAACATTGGATTTCACATGCTTACTTGTTCTGTGCACACCAGTAAGTTCAGTGCTCTCTCTTTCTTCATAAACAGAGTGAACGTTGACCCGATACTCCGTAAATGGCAGCAGATCTTTAAGAAAATAGAAAAAAAAAAAATGAGGGAGATTTACTGATCTAGAGAATTCTGACTCAGTCTGCATCAAAATCTGGCATACATGCTTTGCACCACATTTAATTAGGCGATTTAGACATTTGACTTCAACAAGAGCGGACTGGGAACTTAAAGTGGCCCTGGAAAAAAAAAAAAAAACTAAAAAACTAAAGTGGCCCCATGCAGTACTGTAGGGCAGCAAAAAGTACCGCCGCAGCAGAACCAAATACCACAGTGCAGCACAAAATACTGCTACAGGATTCAATTGTATCACCATTCTGAGGAGTTGAGGAGGGCACCAGCAGCTGCCGGCCAGGTGCCAAAGTAACTCATGCTCCTAGCAATAATTAACTCTTAGAACATCAGCTTGTTATGAACCCAGATGGTGGCCATGAGTAGGGTTTGGGTGGCCCCCTGGGCTTTGGCCCACCAGGAAATTTCCCTGTAGGATCTATGGCTAGTCCGCCCCTGGTCTTAGGGTGCATTTAACATCAAATTATCTGACAGATTGCATGACCAATCATTGGTCCAGATGGTCGTTTACACACACAGATCTTTTCTTATACACATACTCACCACCCCCCCCCCCCCCCCCAACTATTGGTCTGATTGGACAAAAAAAATTGGTCAGATAATCTGTTGGTGTAAATGCACCTTTAGAGGAAAAGGGGGCACGGGATCAGTGGGAAAGGACATGGTTTATAAAGTAAGATTCTGCAAAAAAATTTGTGCAAAGTAAGCCAAGCATTAGGTGGTAAAAAGTTAAAGTGTAATATGTCCAGCAGGATTATACAGTGTGAACCACTGATAAATCTGGTGCATCTTTAGACTGCCTGGTCAAAGTTATGCTGTCTAAATACAACACAAGATTAGTAAATCTGCACCAATGAGCAAGTTTCGGAGTTCCTTGTAGCTCAGCTTGATGTTCCCAGTACTTTCATTAGACAGACCCTTACTACAGTAAAATATTGGCGGATCAAAATGTGCACGTATACATATTTAAAAAAAAATTAAAAAGATCAATAAAAAGTCTGATAAAAATATAAGGACTATACATTTTAAACCCCATCCCAGGTGCAAACTTACTTGTTAGCACAACCATACTATCAGATGGAGAAATTGACAGCTCAGTGACATCATCTGGTTTCTTCACTGGAAAGAAGCGCACAAGGAAACTGGAAAGCTCGATGGACGTTGGTGGAGCCCAAGTGACGCGCATTGTGACAGGACCAGTATTGGTGAAGCGCAACTGAGTTGGGGGTGGCACAGCTAGAAATGTGCAACATTGAAAAGGAAATTACAAAGTACATCCATGCACATTGAAAATATTATATTATTATTAATATATACACACACTACAGTAATGGAACGCTTAAATATTAGTTTAAGGCCTCTTGCACACAAACGTTTTTTCTCTCCGTTCCGTATACGGAACCATTTAAGAAAAAAACACACACACACACACACACACGGAATGTACACCGTATGCCTTCAGTTTCCGCATTTCCATTCAAAGATAGAACATGTCCTATTATTGTCTGCATAACGGACAAGAATAGTACTGTTCCATGAGGGGCCAGCTGTTCCATTCCGCAAAAAACAGAATGCACATGGGCATGATCCATTTTTTTTTTGCGGAACGCAAAATACTGAAGAAGCCATACGGTCGTGTTCAAGAGGCCTAATGGTGGAAACGAAGGTTGGGCTATAGTAAAAATGTCTATGACCCAAGAATATTTATTTTATAACCTATTAACTACAGACCTTATTTTAATCTTACAATATGAACTTTGTTAAATCAGGGTTTAGTAACATCTAGGTACTGTGTTACATATCCTGTGACAAGTCAGTAATGTTATATATGTGATTACTTTTATCACTACACCCCTCTTTGTCCTATATGTGACTGACTTGAATCCTACCCAAGTCTGTATAGGTTGATACTTTTTAGGGTCCAAGAGATATATATATATATATATATATGCAGACCGTTAGCATGCCTGTAGCTGTGCTATACCCAGAAGATTTAACAAAACAAAGTATATGCTTTATAAAAATCAAAAAAAGTAATTTACATGGATAACCAAAAGAGGCATATACACTAAAATTATTCCAGCAGATCGAACCAAAACCTAAGCAGCAGCAAGCACTATTGAAGTTTCATGCACTGAAGGTGGACAAAGCTCTAGGTGGATCACCAGCAAAGACCATCAATTAATTTCAATAAGAATAAAGCTAAAGCACAAGTGCAATTTAAGCATGGCAAGAGCATACTCAGGCCAATTTGGTACCATTAGCAACTAAATAAAATGAAGTGATAGGTGAATTAATACAATTTTCTAGGCCAATACACAGCATTACAAAATGCATTTGCCATGCTCTGAAGATTTTTTTTTAAGCTGACCATACAAGATACTGTGTGTGGGGAGCTCCCGACCCGCCCACGACAGATGATATCAGGTTAGACAAGGATTAGGCAAACTGATTTTGCCTTAGCCTTTTGTTCTCCCAGGAGATAAGCTGCCGCCAGAAGTGTCTGGCAGTGGCCTTCTCTGCTCTCCCCATAGAATACACGTTCAGCCAAGTGTGTGTGTGTAATAAATTATAATATATATAATTGTTCAGCCAACAGCTAGTCAATGTGTTTGGGAGCCTTAAGAAGTGCCACATCAACACTAGTCAAGAATCCCACTGCCCTACAGCTGTCCTGCTGGTGAGCACATAAAGCTCTGCCTCTGCATATTTGCAAGGAGTGTACAATCACCGGTTTGTTGCACGAGTGTGGTCGGGGTGCTCTCTCCGCCGCTAATGAGGGTTATGACGCTGATCTCATAGTCAATGCCGGGCTCCAATCCTGAGACCTTGTAATACCCCTCAGAGGGGTGCACAAATTCTTCATAGATGGGGACAGACTCTCCAGCAGCAACCACCGTGATTCGGTAGCCAATAATGGTGGTGGCGTTAATGGGAGTCCACCTCAGATCAATGCTGGTGTCAGTTACATCGACAAACTTTAGATCAGTGAGCTGGGGAATTTCTGGCAGGGCGATGCATGTCAAAAGAAGCAAAAATTGGTGGTTGCAAGAAAGGAAGCAAAGCAAGTCAGTCAAGGATTGCATAAAATTACAGGCAATTACTTGATATTCCAAATGTGTCGGATTCAATTAAATACAGAATGGAATTGATGCATAAAGATTTGCAAGCTTGATCAGATAGTACCCAGATTAATATACACATGCCATAATCATGTGCAACCAATGTACTTCGGAAGCAATTGTTTTGGCATTATTCATACTAAGCAAGTAGTTTTGCACATCATTTCCAAGTGGAGAAATCAGTTTTGTAAAATAAACTGCAGATTCTATATTCAAACCATCTTTAGATGCAGTGGTGTCATTTTTAGGGTAGGTTAACACAGTTTTAGCAGAAGGTTTTGAGGCAGGTTTTTGTAGCCAATGCCAGAAGTGGATTTGAAAGGAATCAGATCTACTTCCGGCTTTGGCTGAAAAAGCTGCAGAAAAATCTGCCTCAAAAACTTCCCCAATTATCCAAACTATGTGTGAACCAGGTGGATTTAGATGAGCAGATAATAGTTCAAGTGATCACCGACACGAGCAACTACCAAGTGAACGTTCCAGCAGACCGCTAGCATTTAAATGAAAGGATTATCGTGTAAAATAGTTGTTTTTTTTCAATCGTATAATCATTTATATGCCAACCTTCGCAGGGCTCTATCATCAAGAAAGTTCACAATCAAAATTTACATAACGCAATTCATCAACGACAATGATGGTACTTGTTCGCATCAATGACTTCACAGACGTTGAACAAGATTTTTTGGATAGCTAGTTCAATCGTTAAACATTTACATGCCACGATTCTCATCCATCACTTGCATTCAAATCGTAACAATCATCTGCTCATCTAAATCCACCTTTAAGCTCCACTTCATTGCTGTCCCCACTGGAAAATAGGAAAGTGATTATCATATCTACCACCTTTATGGCACGGTCAAAGAAAGTAGCCAAAAACCAAAATGGCATGCGGCTGCTGCAAATTTCAAATTTAATGTTAAAGGACTTGTCCAGCCTAGGAGCCTACAGCCCCAATAGTCCTAAACAAAAAACACCCCCCCAATACGTCAATGCTAGAGACATGCTGGTGAAGTGCCATTTAAAAGGGTTTTCTGAGACTTAAAATACTGTTGACCTATGCTCAGGACAGGTCGCTAAGGTCTGTGATTGGCTGCAGCAGTCTCAGGTCATAGTCCTCAGGGGCATCTGGGAACAGGGCAGGGGCGCAGGCATGGCGAGACCACAGACAGATGAGTTTTTTGTTTTTTTAATGGGGCACAGATTAGGATCACTGGGTTTGTCGGTTCCTAGGCTGGACACCCCCTTTAAGTTAATGCTTCAGTGTGCCAGGACACAGCCGTTTTATCCTCTAAACCGTACTCTCATCACCATCTGCCCAGTTTGGCCTTACCATTAATCAGAATTGCTTAAATCAACTAAATTATATACATTGGAAACAGTCGACTTATGAGTGTTGCAAAAATGTATATAAAATCAGTTTTCTTGTGGCACCCTATTTACTACTGAGACTTCAGGCTGTAATTTACACCTTACGATTGACTACTAAATTAATGTCAGGATTTGTAAATGAATCAACATTTGCCGCAAAGTATCAAGATACAGCTCAAAATCCCTGGACACACATTGGCAGGTTTTGGCTTGGAGCAGTGCAGCAAATCCAAACAGCAAAAGTAAAGCTGCCTCAGCAAATATTAGCAAAGTAGAAACTAATGCTTAAAAAGGACAAGTCCACCTAAAATCAATTTACCATCTAGGTTTTCTCAAATAAAGCTAGGATGTAACCTCATGGTATGAATGATTTGTCTACGATTCTGGCTTTCTAAAGTGGTATCTGAAACTTTCTAGGTGGAGTCAGCCTTCACATGCAGCAGAAATATATGCAACCAACAAGATATTTGACAGTATCAATTTTAACAGGCAAACTAAGGAGAGAAAAAAAATAATAATGTTTTTAAATTTTTTTAAAAAAAGGAGGGGGGGGCACCTTGCATAGATAGCAAGATTATAGAAGTGAACGGTCATGGACTCCAATAATAATGAAAAGTCACACTTGGCACAGGGGTAACAAGACTTCGATCCAACTCATAGTTTGGCGAATAAAATGTATGAGTGAATTAGAGCTAACAGAAACTAAATGTTGAAAAAACAAGCACTTTCTTATATGCTGGACCTTTATATGTTAATACCTGTGAAGGTGGTTTCATCTTACTTCCCATTATCCATGCAAATCAAAAGCCTACATACATGAGGTAACGCAGGCATTGAATTTGCATGTCAACTGCTAATCGCCATGAAGACTTGACCCTCCATCCTGTCTGTTGCCTACCTGTGCTTATGGCTGACTGTATAAAACCCATTTGATAAATGGTTATATAGCAGCTTGCTATAAGCAATCAGGCAGATTTAGGAAAAGGACTGTTAATAGCCAAATTCATCAATCCCACAAGTCAATACCTAAAGCAATAAATAAAAGACACAAGATCGTTCATCATTACCTTGAGTAATTATTTTGGATAGGGGGACACTCTCCTCGTCTCCCTTAATTGCATAGACGCTGATATTATATTCCACACCGGGACTAAGGCTTTCAAAAGTGAAAGAAGTCTGCCTTGCATCAACATCCTCCTCGGTGGGGTAGCCAAGCTGCCTATCTGTGGGAGCTGAGGTTATCCTGTATCCAGTAACGCCTGAGGAGAAAACAGAGGAAATAACCTGTCCTGTTATAGAGGATAAGTGGGGTTCCCATACGTGACATACCCACTTATTTGGAGATCTAGGGTTCTTAGACCCCTGTTACCAATGCAGAGTGGCTAATTCTTGTTGCATATACTTTAATGGAAAGGTGGCCACACTTGCACGCAACTCTCTACAATGAAGTCTATGGGTGTTACAGAAAGAACCACCCATTTCCAGAATTCCAAAAGACTTCAATGGAGAGAGAGAGGGGCACACAAAGTACTTTGAATTGGCTAAGAGGGGTCAAGGGCATAATGATGGGAATAACCCTTTAGTGTACAGTTTTCATGAAGTTAAATATCCTTAGCCATTACCTGGAGATGTACTTCTGTCCCAGTAGATGGTCAAAGTAACAGAATCTGGACTTGGGTGGAGACGGAGGTTTGTTGGAGGGGAAAGAGCTGTAAGAATTGAAAGGAACAAAAAACTGTTACAAATGTCAAGATGTTAAACTCAAGGTTTAAGCAAACCGTGAAAGCAAAAAATTAAATAAATAAAAAAGTCACCGATCCTTACGTGTCACAACAGTCTTTGTAATTGGAGATTCACTCTCTTCACCATCCTTCAAAATAGAGATGCTGTAGGTGTACTCAACACCTGGGGTAAGACCAGAGATTACGATGCTGCCAGACTCAGAGATAACTTCTCTGGGTGCTTCACCGCCTTGACTCGGACGCACATCCAACTAGCAATATGAAAAGTATCAGAGTTAGGAGGCTGTTGTGTGGAATATAATCCAATAAATAAAATGTGGGACCTACTACTTGAAGAAGTGTAGCACATAATACTCACCCACCCTCCTGAAAGAAAGCATGTTATAGAAGGAAAAAAAATATATATAAAAACCCACATAAAATAGATTTTTTTATATACCTATCAAATATTCCAAAATTACAAAATTTGAGGAATAAGATTTTGAAGAATTGGCTTTGCTAATTTCATAAGGGAATATACTTTAACAAACTCAGACAAAAAAAAAAAAAAAAAAAAAAAAAAAAGTGTATAGATTTCTTTATAAGACCTTAATCCTAATGTTACTACCCCGCTATACTTATACAGCCATGGCTTTCATATATAGCACTAATGAAGGCTAAAACATTTGAAACCGCTGTATGCAAGCTGTAATGGATGCCTCCATACTCATCAGGCTATATCTACACTATACAATAGCAGTTCTGGATAGATAACTGCCCACTATCATAGTATGAGGATTTATTTCTTTGCTGTATAGATATAGACAATTATAGGAAAATCAGTCAGTTCAGGTTCAAGGCATTATGTAAGCCTCTTGTGATCTGAGTGTTAAATGGCATCCAATACCACAAACTGATATTAGGCTGTAGGCGCATACCTTAAATCCAATCCTGGGTACAGGAGTCCAAGTAATGACTATCGTGGTCTCTGTAACTTCTGTGTTGTATGGAGGGATTGAACCTACAGGTTCCACTGCAAATTCACAGTGAAGAGAATTTGTAAATCATCACAGCAGATTAGTTATATACGCAAACACATAGCGGAAAATGAGCATACATTTGCATTGATTTATCTCCCACACAGTTTTAGCCCAAGGGATCTGTACGGGATGTTTACAGCAGTCTGTTCTCAGAGTGTGTGCTCAGGACCCCACTTATGAGTCTCATGAGGTTAGTTCAACAAGGCATCATTTGCTCCAGCCTACATCCTGCAGACGGCTTGAAGTGGTTACACGACCACTGCCAAGATCACAAAATATTCCACTTTGCTTTTCATATCCAACAGGCCTGGCAAATCTGTAACCCACTCAAATGTTTGAAGAACAGTCAAGTGGTGTTTTAAGATGCAAGCTAAACTTCAAACTAGAAATGAGCAAATTAGAAATGAAAAGTGTGATGTGTCCGGACACAAGAAAGAGTTTGAGAATTCCTAGCCGGACAGCGATACATTTCTAGAATACTAAATAGTTTGAGCCTTCACTGCTGCACAAAAAATAGCAACACTTGGGTAGAAGAGGTGCGTAACCAATACATAGCCTGGGTACAGAGTATGAATTGTGGCTGCCACAATTAAACGTATACACAGAAGCAAACTGTTCTAAATAAACATTCTAGATTTATGAAGTGCTATGTGGATCTTTAAAGGGTAGAAAGTATTGCAATAAAGGTTCTTGGAAGATGTGCCGCATCCGCAGTCAGAAATGTGATGTCAGTTTTATTAGACAGTATTAGAGAGGGTGTCAGAACCTTTATACTTACAGGTTGAGAATATTCCATTAGTTGGGTTACTCCTCTGATTTTCCTTCAGAGCAACCAGAGAGACCGTGTACTCTGTTCCCGGTAGCAGGTTTTTAATTTTGTAGCTCGTTGCAGGTGGATTTACTTGAAGCTGAGTAGGCTGACCGCCTCGGGTTTGACCCACCGAAAGAAGGTAGCGGTTGATCTTAGAACGAGGAGCCGTCCAAACGATAAGGACCGAAGATTCGGTCAGGTCCTCAAACCTCAGGTCGCTTGGGGAATCCAATTCTAGAAAGGTAAAATACATGGTTATGCCCAAGTGAAGATTTAGTGCCAACACAATTAGATGTATGTGTGTTTTACAGATCCCGTATTGCTGATAAAATAAATAAAAATTATTAAACCATTCCTCACCCAAAGTATTACACTTACTAGTTGGAAACTCTCCCACAAGGGGCTTGCTCTCCTGTCCACGATTAACTGCGTACACTTCAAATCTGTAGTTGGTTCCAGGTTGTAAATTAACAACTTCTGCAAAGGTGCTTCTGCTGACTGGTAAAGTGTAAGGTTCACGACCTTGAGAACCGCCTGGTGTCACCACAACACGGTACCCTGAAACGTCACTTGGTGGGGAATTCCATGAGATTACAATCTTAACATCAGATGCTTCAAGCAACTGCAGTTCAGTGGGTGATGGAACAATCACTGCATCAAAATAAGAAAGGGTAATGAAAAAAAAAATTATATATAACTCCATTTTGTTTTATCATCATATTATACTCGCATATCCACTATGGGAAACTTGTGCTGATGACATGGGAGTGAAAAAGTAGCCGATCCTAAGAGTTTGGTCAATTTAAATTGACAGGATAACAATTAAACAGGATAAACGTTACTTAGGAATAATCCAAGCTCTCCAGTCAGAGTCAAGTTGCTTGCCATCTACAGAACCTTGCACAAGATTAATTCTAAACTCAGAACCAAAGCAGCACTCCCATGTTTTTCTGTATTTCCATGAAGTTAGAAAAACAGTCATCTAACTTAAGAATGTTTCTCTATTCCTCACTCCACAAGCCGAATAAAAACTGCTACGCCTGCTGTAAAAGATTCTTTATCCACCACATACACGAAACAGAGACAAAGGTGTGTCAGTGCATCTGTATTGTATTTGGCACAGTGCCCTGAGCTCCTTATGGAGTAGCGCTCCGAAAAATTGTGTTTTGGAAGTTTGTTCATAATTAACAGAGCTTTGGGAAGTTTACATTTGATACATCAAAAACAAGCAACCAATAGAAATATCTGGCATGTTTTTTCAGACACTATGGGGCAAATTTATTAAGAGGTCTTGCGTTAAATTTATTATGAGGCACAGGCATCTTAATAGATTGGAAGTATCTTCTGGCAGTCTATAAACCAGAAAAAGCAAATGTATACAAGCTGCCACAGATTGGCCTTACAATTTACAGGTAGATTTGTGCTAATCTAAACAGAATTACCATTTACGTCAGTTTCTGGGGTAAATTGCAGTAAATCTGTCAGGTTGTGAGAGGACATGCCTCTGCTGCTAATCTGCACCTACTGTTGCAAAGTGTCATAAAATAGATTTAAAAACCCCCACAAATTTTAGCCCAAAATGTCACAAAACTAACTTACACCTTTTCATAAGTTTCCCCCTTACAGGTTTAAAATGGGGAGTTTCTAGCTCTAAGCACATGCTGATCCACCACCTACAAAGACATGCATGCCCTTTGATTTACCAGTTTGGGGGGTCCCTGTGGTTTCCTTTTGGATCAGAATAGGGGAACTCTCTTGACTGTCTTCTACAGCATAAATTGTAATGTTGTATTCAACTCCAGGATAGAGGTCAGTGAGAGTTACTGAAGTTGCTGTATCTGGAAGAATAAGCTCTGTGCTAGAACCTTCTACAGTAGGAGTGTAGATAACTCTGTAGCCTGTGGAAGGAAGAAAAACCATTAATTTCTCCAAGAGAAACTTCGGTAAATACAAAACATAATAGGCATTCATCAAAGGCTACAGTCTAACCTACAGGTAGCCAATGATGACAGCACTGAAAGCCTCACCTGTGATAGGAGCCTGAGGTTTGGTCCAGCTAATTTCAATAGAAGTGTCATCAACATGTAGAATGTTATACTCTGGAGGACTGTCAGGGGCTAGAGAATAAAGTAAAAATTAATAGATATCAATTCTCAATGTCGTAACTAACCAGAACTCTATACTGTAAAAAGAAATACCATTAACATAGAAAAACAAAAATACCACCTTTTTCATGGTCACACTCACCAGTTGTCTGAGATGTGGACAAGATTAGGCTCTGCTCTCCCTCCTGGGTGATCTCGTACACATTGATGTTGTATTTACGACCAGGCAGTAAATCTGGGATGTTGACTGATGTAGTGGTTTTGGGGAGATCTAAAATAATACAAACAGTTTTGATGAGACCATAGAATAGTTCAAATGCTACTATCTCCAAATGGATCTTCCCTTAAAAAGGGTTCTCTTGAATTTCAAACATTGATGGCCTATACTAAAACATACGTCAATGTTTAAATCAACGGGGGTCCAACCACTGACTTGCGCCAATCAAGACAAAAATTATGGACCCCTACTGATCAAATATTGATGGACTGTCAAGAAAATGGAGAAAGTGCTTAGTTTGTAAAACTGATTTCTGAATAAAAGCAGTTCTAGTCTTTTAACCCAAAGGTGCAGGATCTTTATTTAAATCAACACTGGCACTCACACACATTCTCGAGAGAGTACATAACAAGTTAAAGGGGTTTTCCAGGTCTGTATTGATGACCTATCGGAGAGGGTTTGACACCTGGCACCCCCACTGACCAGCCGTTTGAAGAGGCCACACAGCCCCAAGTGAGTGCTGCAGCCTCCTCACAGCATATTAAGCATAGCAACATCCATTGTATAGCGGCTGTGCTTGTACTGAATGGGACTGGGCTGCAAATAGGCCATGTGAACGTGGTGTCACAGAGGTGGTCTAGCGAGGCGACAGTGCGTGACCTCTTCAAACATGATCGGTTGGGGTGCTGGGAGGGAGTTGGACCTCCACCAATCAGGTACTGATGGCCAATCCTGAGAATAGATCATCTATATTCTACTTCCGGACAACCCATTAATGATAGTTTTATAGGTTTATATAAGCTATGGTTTGTCAGCCACACACCTCTGTGTATACCAGAACGCATCGTTGACAAACAATGGATCTGTATAGGGACAAACGATCATAGTAGTGTTCATTCACTCCCCATACAGAGGTTGAGTGCAGCTCCCACGAGTGGGTAATGATCAGGAATGAATGGTTTGCCCCCAATCATTGCACTGTGTAAAATGGAAAACCCTTGGCTGATGGAGAAGATTTATCAAACTGGTGTAAAGTAGAACTGGCTTTATTGCCCAAAGCAACCAGATTACACCAAAGCAGCTGTGAAAAAATGAAAGGTGGAATCTGATTGGTTGCTATGGGCAACTAAGCCAGTTCTACTTTACACCAGTTTGATAAACCTCCCTCTTAGTGTATTAGTGTGCGTCATGGTCTACCAACTTTAAAGCAAGGTTTTTAATTTAGTTCTCCCCCTTTCATTCTTCGTAATGAAAATGGTTAGAGATGCCAGATACCTGGCTGCATTTCTGCAGTATGAGGTAACTGTACATTCATACTAACGTTTAGGAGGGGCCAGGAGAGTAGAAAACAGTTTTGGAACAGAGTTCAGCTCCATTGAAGACAGCAGGGTAAGATGTCTTGCTTACATCACCTTTCTCTGTATCATATGGGCATTGGCCAAGTGCCACGTTGGGCACTGGTCAACCTGGAGTCCACCCATGACACGACTTGCTACCTTTTAAAAAAGTTTAGTAAACTTTACGTACCCAAGTTGTGTAAAGTCTATTTTTACCGAACTTCCAATCTCACAATAATACACCAATGTACTGTTGAAGCTCATGAAAAACATACTGTAGTTCTAAAACTATGTAAGGCTACTTTCACACTAGCGTTCGGGTGTCCGCTCGTGCGCTCCGTTTGAAGGGGCTCACGAGCGGTCACGAACGCATCCGTCTGGCCCCAATGCATTCTCAGTGGAGGCGGATCCACTGAGAATGCATCCGCCTGCCAGCGTTCAGCCTCCGCTCCGTGAGCGGACACCTGAACGCTGCTTGCAGCGTTCAGGTGTCCGCCTGGCCGTGCGGAGGCGAGCGGATCCGTCCAGACTTACAATGTAAGTCAATGGGGGCGGATCCGCTTGAAGATGACACCATATGGCTCAATCTTCAAGCGGATCCGTTCCCCATTGACTTACAATGTAAAGTCTGAACGGATCCGCTCAGACAACTTTCACACTTAGAAAATTTTCTAAGTTTTAATGCAGACGCATCCGTGGTTATTTTACCCAGATATTCATGAGTTTGTAACCTTAAAAAATCAGCTGTCCCTCAAAAAAAAAAAAAAAAAAAAAAAAAACACAACCCCACAGGCATTTTCCACAATCTTGAAATGAGGTATGCCCGCCAGGAATTTTTCACACTACTAGATTAATAATGTTACTCTGATGGAAATAAGAGGCACTTACCCAAATAGCGCTTCTCATCTCCTTCTTCACTAAGTTCATATTCAACACGGAATCCAGAAATTGTATCAGATGCAGAGACCCAGGATATCACAAAACTGCTAGAGGTGATCTCGGTCACAGACTCTGAAATGGCCACCAGTGGTGGAAGACGAGTAGTTTCTCCAGTTTGTGTTGGACCTTTAAATAAATGGACATTTAACGTATATGGCGCATACCAGTTACATTTTAAGTTATAGCGTTTCCAATGAAAACAAAAAAAGCCTACTAAAATAATAGCTGCTGAAGTGATTGTTACTAGAGTCTGTACCTGGAGTAAATATACAGTTTGGACAACACTAGTAAATGATAATTTTAACCAAAACTTAAAATGGGCATATGTTAGCACATCAGAACACGATGGTGCTATAGGCAATTTAGTAATTCCAAAGATACTAATTCAAACATAACAACCAATATGGACACTTCTTGCTGTTGGTTTTCCAAAAATTGCAGCCACAACTGAACACAAAAATGCAATTAAAAACCATAAGAACTACAAGAATTCATTATTAAACATTTTGATTAGAGACAGGTCCATTCCGAAACTATATATGACTAGGTTCCTCCCACTGTGTTATCACAATTCACTTGGTATATCTAAATCTTTTTCAATCAAAAGGAGGATCAGCTCGGCACAAGGGAAGGTTCCCTCGAATTGATACAGATCAAGTCTACCTTTTGAAACCTAAAAATCTGAGGGAGAGCAAATCTCCTAAACATGATGTGAAAGACATTCTCTTGTATTGATGTATTCTGAAGATTGATTAGGCATTCACATCGGAGTTTAAAATGCGTAAGCAAGGAAAGAAACATAGCAACTTCATAAATGTCCAGATGGGAAAATCCCCATGGTTTAAGAATCAATGCTTACAAGGAGTCAATATAGGAAAACCACCTTTTAAGATATTCCATGTCTAAACATTCAAGAGCAGGGAAAAACCATTTCTTTTGTTCTTTAAAGGGAACCGGTCACCAGTTTTATGGTGTCCTAACTAAGGGCAACATAAATAAGTGACCGATTCGCTTAGCAAAATGCTGGGTCACTTTCTTTAATTGACCCAGTCAATCTGCCAACATCTTGTATTGAAAAGCTCCAGCTCATAATGATGAGTCCGGAATAATCATGAGCTGATGCTCCCCACCCACCTGCTCCTGATTGACAGTTTTTTTTCCATATGAATCAGCAGCAGGTGGGCAGGGGAGTGGCTATATCTCTGAATAAAAAACAAAAAAAAAAAAAACAAACGCTGGACTCCCTGACATCACGCTGGACTCAAATCAGCTCATTAGCATGCGGCATCTTTGTGTGTATATTATGAGGTAACCATCTGTCACACCAGTAAGTGAATACATCTAAGGTACTTTTTAGTAGTTAATGATTGTATATAATTAGATTATAATCAAATATGCACATGACAGGTTCCCTTTAAAGCAGACTTAGCTTTGTTATCTATAAAGTAAACATTTAGATGCTTAGAGTCTCTCTCAAGTGCCAGATTTGTAGGAGCAAAATCCTTTGCAGAGAGCTGTACAATTAGAAAAGTCTTTTTGATGAGAGATGCAGGCAAAATGTTAGAGCAAACAAAAATTTATAAAAATCAATCTTTAGTCGAAGTAATGTCACCTTGACCCATAGATAATTCTGGTATTTTCTTAAGAGAAGCATAGATATAAAAGAAAAAAAAAAGATGTTCAAAAGTAGAGGTAGTACTTACCCCCTAATGTGGTGGAGGTAGTGGTGAAATCAAATCGGGTAACCTCCCTCTGGCCATACTGAAGAACGCTGACAAGTTGCCCCTCATACATCACTCCTGGTTTCAAACCAGAGATTGTGTAGGAATTAAGGTGTCCTGGAATGGTTGCTTGTTTCCAGTTACCTTGTTTGTTTTTCTGGAAATAGGCAAAAAACTAGAAGATTACACCAAAGGAAACCCAAGGCTTCAGTGGTAGACAATAAACTAGCATTGATTCACTACAAATCGGGTTATTAGCGTGCTCAATTTACTATCGCAGGAAGAGACAAAGGGATATAGAGGGTCGTTTACCAATTCCCCAGACCAGTTTTCTAGCATCAAGTTGGAAACAGGTTTAAAACTTTTAAAAAGCAACGGTGCCTAGATGTCAGTGCAGTTGGCAATTTTCACACTGCTCTTAAGGGCTCATGCACACAAACTTATTTTCATTCCATGTCCGTTCCGCAAATAAAAAAATAAATAAATAAAAAAAGGGGCCAAAAGTGTGCAGAAGGAGGCAGGCCGGAACGCTGACACAACTCTTACCAACATGTGTGCTAGAAATCTAGTACACTCCTCCTGGCTACAGTAGAGTTCTGTTCTGGCACATAGAAGCAGAAATTGCAAGAAGTGTATTACTTTCTTAATAAATTTGTTGCATTTTCCGTCAACTGGATTTTTACTCTGGCTGGTCTTTAGTACATAACCCCTATAATCTCCAACAGGGCCGATCCTACACGGGGTGCAGTGGGTGCCCCGCACCCCAGCGCTGTCACCCGAAAGGCGCCGAGCGCAGGGCCGGACTGGCCTGCCGGGATAGCGGGAAATTTCCCGGTGGGCCGGCAAGCCTGAGTGCCGCGGCCCTGGTGACAAGTGGGGGCGGCCGCGGCCGGCGGCAGGGCAGAGCAGGAGATGAGCGCCTCCATTGCGGAAGCGCTCATCTCCATAGTCATCTGTATTGCCGTCCTCAGGACGGCAATACAGATGCCTGTGCTGCGGCAGAGGAGGGAGAGGTGTGTCCCCTCCTGTTCCTCTGATAGGCTGCCGGCTTAGTGCAGGCAGCCTATCAGAGGCCGGTGCAGGCGGCGCGATGACGTCATCGCGTCGCCTGAGCCGTATAGCGAGGGACACAGACGGAAGAGGCGGCCTGCATCGCATCGCATTGCTGGAGGTAAGTATAAGTGTATTATTTTTTTTAATTTTTTTATATAGGTACAATACTGGGCTGGCACATAAGGGGGGACTACTGGGCTGGCACATGATAAGGGGGGACTACTGGGCTGGCACATGATAAGGGGGGACTACTGGGCTGGCACATGATAAGGGGGGACTACTGGGCTGGCACATGATAAGGGGGGACTACTGGGCTGGCACATGATAAGGGGGGACTACTGGGCTGGCACATGATAAGGGGGGACTACTGGGCTGGCACATGATAAGGGGGGACTACTGGGCTGGCACATGATAAGGGGGGACTACTGGGCTGGCACATGATAAGGGGGGACTACTGGGCTGGCACATGATAAGGGGGGACTACTGGGCTGGCACATGATATGGGGGGCTACTGGCACATGATATGGGGGCACTCTGGCTACTGGCACATGATAATGGGGGGATCTGGCTACTGGCACATGACATTTATTTTGACTTGTCAAAGCCGTTGACTAAGTTATTGTCAAAGCAAATTGGTGGGGCTGAAGTTGGGGGCTGAAGTTGTTGCCATAGAAACATTGTAAAGGGGAGGAGTTAGTAAGATAACCACGCCCATGTGGGGGCGCCAGAAATATTTCTGCACCCAGGCGCCTGTGACCCTAGGATCGGCCCTGATCTCCAATGCACTTAACACTCCATACCAGAGCCTTCCTTGGGGGAGCAGTCAGATGACCGTATTTCTAGGTCTGCATCGGTTTCGCAAGTTTGTGGAACATGTGCGGACCCATTCATTTCAATGGGGCCACAAAAGATGTGGACAACACACAATGGTGTCCGCATCCATAGTTCTGTTCCATGGCCTTGCAAAAAAAAAAAATAGAGCATGTCCTATTCTTGTCTGAAATTGCAGACAAGAATACGCATTACCATATAGGGATGGCCCTGTGTGTTCCGCAAAATGTGGAACGCCCACGACCGGTATCAGTGTTTTGCGGATTCACAATTTGCGGACCGCAAAACACTTAGAGTTGGCTGAATGTAGCCTTCTGTAGATGGCGCGGCTAGGACACAGCAACATACAGACCCAACTACGTTTATTCCCATTTCAGATTATTATAGCGCAATTTATTCCATGGCGCTGTACATATGAAATCTGTTGGTTTCAGAAAATTATCCTATTTCTAATATATGTGTACACATTAGTACCAAGTGTAGAAATTTGTTATCGTAACACTTCACAATTTGATAAAACATTTTTGAGGATGTGTAAAGAGTGAAAAATATGATGGAAATGTATCAATTAGCTAACTTACAATCTTGAGTTCCAATGGTTATTATTGAAACGTCTTAATACTATTCTAATGGCACTTCTACAATGAGGTCCAAGTAATTATTATTATTTTTTTTTTATATGAGACTTACAGGCTTCCAGCGCAGGATGTACTGCTTGATGTGCGATTGCTGAGGAGCAGTCCACTGAATAGGGTGCGAGTTGGGGTGGTTGGCATTCTCAGTGATGATCACCTGCACAGGTCCAGTTCCAGCTGTTACAGAAATCAGAATGACATTTTAGGAAGAGCATACATATGGCCGAAATCACCAACTGGGCAAAGAAAAGAATAGAAATTTTCACTTCTTTGAACAAAAATTAAGAGACACGGCAAAGACTGTAAGGCATTTGTGTTTACTCTACATTTAACTTGCTCCTTCAGTAAAAACAGACAATCTATACTGTAATATTTCTAACCTAAAAGGGGTTGGCCTTTCAAGATAGAGCTGGGATTACCCACAGTAAGTACCAGCCAAGGGAGGTGGAATTGGCTGGAGCTCTGCTGTTTCTGCAAGTCCATCCACCCACCACCACCTACTGTGGTTATTCCCAACTCGGCCATGAAAGGCTGAAATCGGACAACCCTTTAATCATGTTTTTTTTTATAGAGACTGCTGCAGTTTTTCATTAATTTTTGGGAAGTTCAAATTAAAAGATCTGCTACATGTGTACAAAAGAACGAGGTTGATAATCTTTTTAAAAGGTTACTGCACGACAAGTGGGCAGTGTCCTTGGGATAAGCACAGCTTTAAAAGCATTGAACAGAGTGAGGGGTCAACTACCGAGTCTCATTAATAAGGTCCAATTGTGAAAGTCTTACACAATATTCTGTGTTACAGGATTTTTTTTAAATATAATTTTTTTTCCCCAGAGACATACTGCAATAAAACAAACTTATTGAGTTTATCTTTATTACAAGATGCGGTCACTACGAGATTTCTGGAGTCATTGGTCCAGATTTGGAGTTAAAGAGGACCTTCCCGATGACATTCCCCATGTAATACCAATTCTGGAGCATCTATTCTTAGGATTCTGTGCCATTCCTGTACTATTCCTGACAGAAGTTTACAAATTTTCCAGCAGGATGTTACCAGTAGCGGGTGTGTCTGTCCAATCAGTCCTGTGGGACACGCCCCTAACTGTTAACACCCATCTGTACCTTTACAGCAAGCTGCTGGCAATTCATTCCTGAAAGAGGTAGGAGAAATAACAGGAAAGGCACAACAGTCATAAGAGTAGACACTCCAGAATTATTAGATGGGGAATGCAAAAGGTGATGGGTCCTTTTTTTTTTTAAGAACTATTTTTTCCTCTAATATGAGGAAAATTGGCATCTTCAGTTATTTTTTTTTGCCATTCTCAACATTTTAGGATAACAGGCTAAACATGTATTTTTCAACTCTAGAAACTATGGAAGAGATTTAGCAAACTGGTATAAAGATAGAACTGGCATAGTTGCCCATAGCAACCAGATTATACCTTTCATTTTCCAAAGGAGCTGTGAAAAAAAATGAAAGGTGGAATCTGATTGGTTGCTATGGGCAACTAAGCCAGTTCTACTTTACACCAGTTTGATAAATCTCCCCATGTTTTTTCATTCCCTTAGAGGTTATCCCATAAAAAATATTGCAATGCAATGAGTAAGGCATCTTTATTATTGCAATATGCATAACTGTCAGGATTTTTTATGCATATTACATTTTCCTCTCTGGCAGCACCGCCGGTTTCTACGGTGGCTGAAGGTCTAGTCCACTTTTTCCTGCACCAAGTGGTGGAGCCAGGGGCGTAGCTAAAAGCTCATGGGCCCTAGAGCAAGAGATCAGCTTGGGCCCCCCTTCCCTCAGTGCTTGTTGGAAAGGGGCAGGGGAGCACGTAGCCTTCCTGCTGCCTAAAGCAAACATTGAAAGGGCCCCCCCATATGCCAAATTTTTGACCTAACCCCTTCCCTCCAGCCAGAGGTGTAAATTGACCAGTATGTACTTTCTATAATGTCAGTGTCTTATGTGGCACAAGGGTCTATAGGCCCCTCAGGCTTCTGGGCCCGGTAGCGACTGCTACCTCTGCACCCCCTATAGCTACACCCCTGGGTGGAGCGACATGCTAAGTAGCCTCGCTGCTCGGCTCTTCCTCTGGCATACTGATCTGACAGTGAAGATGAAGCAGCCCAGGAACCTTTCATTCACTGGTTCCTACTTCTGAATTAGCAGAGCTATGCAAGCTTTATCCCTCTCTGGATAGCGGAAAAGTAAATTTGGGGGGGGGGGGGGGGGCATAGCCTACCAGAGTGCTATTTATTAGTAGAATCGCTGGGTCTGTGTTAGGGACTATTTTCCATGCAGAGGATAAATATAGGAGAAAGCATTTAAAAAAAAAGCTGGCTGCAATCCACTCCTAGGAGATGCAGGTGCCTAATTGTTCCATGCGATGAGCTGCTGCCCATCTTCAGAAAGTGAAGAGACAGGTCGTCCAGATTATGAGTAAAAGAAATAAATGTTAAAATAATTCAGTGTGAGTTTATTTGTGGGGCAACCCCCAATGGCTCTGCCATCCCCCTTGAAAACATAACGTGGATCGCCAACATCCAGCTAGTCCTGACTCCGGAGGCATTGAGGCCGTGAACACGGTCCAGGGCGGCCCAAAAGTTGGCCTTGCCATTTCTAGTGTAACTGGATGTATAAAAAGCTATAAATTTATGAATTACTACTATAACCGAGTGCCGTGATTTCTATGAATCATACTATGAATCTATGGTATATTGCTTTTGGTATAAACATATGTAGTATGAGAACAGATCAAAGGATATATTTAACAATTCATAGAGAAAAATATCTGAGTATACAGTTATCCTTATATTGAAAGCCTTCATCATTAAACCCTTATCCACTCTGGATATCAAAAAAACCTAATAGCTGACTTATTGTACCATTTGATAAAAACCAAAGGTAGCAGTTCTGTAGAATTTTGTTTATTCCTGGAATCGAACGATTGCAAAGTTGGTACAAAGTAGGACATTAACCTGAACTTTGTTCAGTAATTGCAGCATCCTACATATCGAAATCAGTTTGCTGCAAAGTCAGTAAAGTACTAGAAGCAAGGATTACAAGGTTGTACAGTAAATATACAATTGTACGGCCGAGTCACATTATTATGACCACTTCCTACTTTTGACGTCGGCAGCACGTAGCTCATGAAAGTCATGTGTGGCGAGCTGGCTTGGTGGATAGAGAAATAAATTGTAAATAAAAGTAAACAAATGATACCACTGAATAAGTAACGTGGAAACTGCAGAGCACAACATTCCATTGATACGAGAGGTGAACGTCAGCTACGAAGGTGCGCAAGGACCGACCAACATGCTACAGTAAAGCATTTCACTGTCAAAATGAACAGGGGCTACCAGACATGTGTCTAAGACAACAGTTCACCCTACTGTGTTTGTGATTCTGAAGCAGATGGATCGTCACTGAACCTCTACTAATGAAGTTGAATCAGCAGAAAAGGCTTCAATTTTTACAGTAGTATCAGAATTGGACCTCCGCTTATTGGCAAAGGGTTGCCTTCTCTGATAAGTCACATTTTCTTCCTCAATGAACAGTTAGAGGTTATCATGTCAGGTGAGAAACATCAGAGAACAACCAACCTGCAACCATTGCTGGAAGAACACAAGCTGGAGGTGGCAGTGTTATGGTCTGGGGGATGTTTTTATGGCATTCTCTGGGCCCACTTATCCATGTGGAAAGCACTCAAACGATTTGGGTATGAATCCATCCTTGCAGATCACATACACCAATACAAGCAGATTGTCTTCCCTTGGGTGGATGGGATATTTCAAACGGCTAGAAAAGCCTGACATTGGTTGGAAGAGCATGACCAAGACTTTCAAGTACTACCCTGGCCTGCTTAATTCCCCAGACTTTAACCAGTTGAGCATCTGTGGGACCACATTGATAGCTCTATGGATCCTCAACCACCTACCCTACAGCAACTGTGGGATGCAATGCAGTTGGCATGGCTCCAAATACCTGTAACAACCTACCAGGAACTTATGAAGTCACTCCCAGCCAGTCTAGCTGCTGTCCGTGCTGCACACGATGGTTACTCTGCATATTAGCTGGTGGTCATAATAATGTGACTGAACTGTGTACATCTTTACTGTGTGTCGTTTCACAGATTAGATTTATTAAGTCATCACTGACCTGGGTAGGAACGCGGTTGACAATGCCATTCACCAATTCCATTGCCATAACAATAGCACTGGTAGCTGACACCATTTACAGTCTTCTCCCAAGAGTCCCCGATCTGAAAGAATCTTCGCGTTTCAGTTTCTTGACATTGATCTGCAACATGAAAAACAACCAAGCAAGTCAATATTTTGGAATCTATGGTTTTCTGAGAACATGTAGTGTTTATTGAGAAATATATAATGACCTTCCTACAGAGAGCCTCAGTTGTCTACGTGAACTGTGCCCCGAGTGACAAGCTCACTGAATGCTAGCCAAATAAAACAGACTAATATCCACAAGGTTTAGCAAGCACTGATTGAATAAACAGATCAGATTTTCTCACAAAACTTGCCTTCACCCACCGCAGTGGCATCGAGAGACATAAATTAAGACTTTAGTCCTAAGGCTACTTTCCCACTAGCGTTTTTTTGCGGATCTGTCAGATCTGCAAAAATGCTTCCGTTACAATAATACAACCGCATGCATCCGTCATGAATGGATCCGGTTGTATTAGGTCTTCTTTAGCCATGACGGATCTGTCTTGAACACCATTGAAAGTCAATGGAGGACGGATCAGTTTTCTATTGTGCCAGATTGCATCAGAGAAAACGGATCCTTCCCCATTGACTCACATTGTGTTCTAGGACGGATCCGTTTTGGTGTCCGCCTCCAGAGCGGAATGGAGACTGATCGGAGGCAAACTGATGCCTTCTGAATGGAAAAAGATCCGCTCAGAATGCATTAGGGAAAAACTGATCCGTTTTGAACCGCTTTTGACAGCGCTGAACGGATCTCACAAACTGAAAGCCAAAACGTTAGTGTAAAAGTAGACTAACATGCACTGGACCTACAAACAGCAGAGCGAAATACATAGTACTTTTTTCCCTGAGGAACATCTTGAGTACAAGACATAGCAAAGGTAACGAAGGCTGCCCCCCCCCCCCCCCCCCCTGCTGCCAGAGAAATGTTAGGACATCCTTACACAATTTTTGGTTGGGTGCAGCCAGTTTTAGGTTATAGGTAGTTCTTATGCCTAATAAGCCACATATTAATACATAAACTGACAAAGATCTCTGAGCCAACTTCATTTAGTTAAATATATGACAAAACAAGGAGATTTCATCCATCAAGAGCTAATGCTACATACCCACGGCATCGCACTTCCATCTGCCACGTCCCTGACCAAAACATGTGCAGTTCATCAAGTGTCCTTCTTCATGATATTTGTTGAAAGACTGATTAATATCATAGGTGACACCATCCACAATACATTGATCTGTCACATGAAAAAGTGAGTATTATTGAGATGCCAACATGATCTAAACTGTACTGGTACAAGGAAGGAAACAAACCTTTACAGGTTTTACATGCCTAGTGTGAATAAACCACGTCATATGCAACAGAGCACTTGGGTTTTTAGTTGCACAGAATATTACACTCTGCTCTCAAAAAAATAAAAATAAGCAGAATTTCTTAAAAAGGCTTTGAGCTATTCAAAGCTAAAACATTCATATGGAACCAATTCACTAGTGGGAAACTGCATGAAAAATGATAGGGCAGACACTTACCAGTTAACTAGCAAGAATGATCACATAATTTATATGCAAAGTAATGCAACCTTGTAATATATCAATTACAAACAAAGATCTGCCATGACATTAAGGCCTCTTTCACACTTGCGTTGTTGGGATCCGGCATGCACTTCCGTTGCCGGAGGTGCCCGCCGGATCCGGAAAAACGCAAGTGTACTGAAAGCATTTGAAGACGGAACCGTCTTCCAAATGCTTTCAGTGTTACTATGGCACCCAGGACGCTATTAAAGTCCTGGTTGCCATAGTAGTAGTGGGGATCGGTATACACAGTCCGTGCGGCTCCCGGGGCGCTCCAGAATGACATCAGTGCCCCATGCGCATGGATGACGTGATCCATGCGATCACATGATCCATGCGCTTGGGGCGGCCTGATGTCACTCTGGAGCGCCCGGGGAGCCGCACGGACGGTAAGTATGCTGCTCCCCCGCTCCCCGCTACACTTACCATGGCTGTCAGGACTTTAGCGTCCCGGCAGCCATGGTAACCACTCTGAAAAAGCTAAATGTCCGCTCCGGCAATGCGCCGAGACGACGTTTAGCTTAAGGCCGGATCCGGATCAATGCCTTTCAATGGGCATTAATTCCGGATCCGGCCTTGCGGCAAGTGTTCCGGATTTTTGGCCGGAGCAAAAAGCGCAGCATGCTGCGGTATTTTCTCCGGCCAAAAAACGTTCCGTTACTGAAGACATCCTGATGCATCCTGAACGGATTTCTCTCCATTCAGAATGCATTAGGATAATCCTGATCAGGATTCTTCCGGCATAGAGCCCCGACGACGGAACTCTATGCCGGAAGACAATAACGCAGGTGTGAAAGAGCCCTAAGACACACAGAAATGAACAGAATAAAAATAACATTTTTACAACAATTGCATACTGCACAAAACGCAAACGTGTACTTGGTCTTTTACCTTTAAGCTGGGAATAGGCAATGCAGTTCCACTCCCCACGGCCGTTGCCAACACATGTACACCGCATCATATGACCTAGTTGATGCGTTTTGTCCCATTGGTCTCCAACACGGTACATGACGCCCTCATTGGTGGTACAGATTTCTTCATGCGCTATGTAAGTTAGGACACACCAGTTAGCGGTCTTAGACATCGCAGAAAATACGTAACAAAAACAGTTCAGTGACAAGGTGAGAACACCGCTGATCACTAGAATGGGGGTTCTTAGCTCCCTGATCCTCATCAGTGCAACCTCTGCAGCCAAGAGGAAAGGCAAAACGTGACCACTACTCCGTTCTAACTTAATGCAATTATGGATGTTCAGTGGGTAACAAACTGAGGGCTCTGGACACCGGTCCTAGTGATTGGTGGCAGTGCGACAACCTTATTAGAGCGAACCCGTCTCCTCTCCTGACATGTCTGATTTAGTAAGTAATAATAATTATAGAGTACCCATTATTATGCTGTATGTTCTACTATTCTTTACTATCACGAAAGAAAGTTATGCTATTAAAAAGGTCCAGATGGGAGTTACCTGCACAGTCTGACACTTGCAGCACAGACTGGATAATGTCAGACTGTACAGGGACACACCCCAACCGGTAACACCAATCTGGACCTTCAGTGCAAACTTCTAGCGGGAACAAGAAAAGGACAACCGGGTCTTAAGACTAGATGCTCCAGACTGATTACATGAAGAATGCAAGTAGTTACTAAAACACACACGTCAGGAAGGTTTAATGTCCTCCTTAAGATGTTACATTGAAAGGCTTGTTAGTAGCACATCTGAAAAGAGGTCCTTTACCATAACAAGGGACAGTTTACATATTATGAAGTCACTTTATTACAGATCCTCACCTGCCATGGGACAGAAGCCAAATTTCTGGTCCACATCATAGTTGAAACTAGTTCCACACCACTTCATGTTGTCGCGACGGCCCTCTGAGGTACAGTCTGTGTAATTTCGGTTGTTGTACAGGAAAGGAAAGTGACAGAGGGCCCCGTTTGAATTACCTCCTCTTGTCTGAACCAGTACTTAAAAAGGAAAAAAAATTAAATACATAAAGTTATTTTAGTTTGAAAGCAATGATTCAGAAAGATTAGACACCACAAGGCAATTATTTCTGCTTTTCTAAGTAACCTTTGATAATAATAATAATAATAAAAATCCTATTGCAGTGAATAGAGAGAAGATCACGTCTCCATTTTTTGGACAGGTACAAAAGGGCCCCTTTCTGAAGATAGGAGCAGGTCCCAGATGTGGGACCTGCACTGACCAGACATTTATGGCATATTCTGGGATATGCCCTAAATGTCTCAGATGGAAATACCGCTTTAACTATATTCACTTTTGTTCCTGAAAAGAAACAGTCACACATTTTCATTGAGCAATTAAAATACTAGAAGGCAAAAAAAAAAAAACGACCGCAATCTCAAGTGAAGTGTTTGCCCTTTAAGGCTTTAAATCACTGACTAAAAGCTTCAATTATTTTACTTTATCATCAGCTTACATCGCTGTTCTGTGCAGAAAGAATATTTCTTGTCCTCATCGTAGTTAGATGAAGTTGCACACCAGAGCTTTCCATCTTGACGGCCATCGGTTGTACAGGAATAGTAGGTTTTACCGTCATGTATGAATGGGATTGCACAAGGCTCACTGTTAGAATTGCCACCATATGTCCCAACGGCAACTGGATGTAAAAAAAATAAAAATAAACCAGTATGTATGCATGTATACAATTTATTTATTTATTTTTTACATAAAAAGTAGCTGCACTTACCACTTTCCTCACAGCTGACTCCATTGCCCAGGCAAGTGCAGACCTGTTGCTGGCTGCCCTGTGTTTTGATCCATTTCATGCTCACAGAATACAGGACTCCACTGTCGGTCACACAGTGCTCCAGGTCACTTGCCACAGGTGTGAGCGCTTTTAATCCAGTATCAACCACTACAGAGAAGACATAACAGGAGTAATTTTTTCGTATTTTAATACACAAAGCAAAATAGTCAATATTACTACATAATAATAAAAATAGTATTAGTACACACAAAAAGCATACAGATATTGTGTTCATGTGTTGTATGCCCTGACATTGCGTAAGCCCCATTAGCCACCACCATGAATAAATTTCAAGTCAGTAGAAGACAAAAAAAAATAAAAAAAATGCCAACTATAGAACTACCATATGTTTAAATGTAGGATTATCAGCCGAGGGTACACAGGTTTTAAAATCGGCATTTCATATATCATCAACTCACCGACACCAGATGTTTGATGGGAAGAATGTCTCTCGCACTTCCATTCCCCACGGCCATTGCCAGTACAAATACACTGCAGCAGGTTCCCTCTGACATCAGTCTTAGTCCAAGTGTCTCCAATCCTGTATGAGGTTCTGGTGTCCTGGTCATTACATCTGTCTGCAGTCACAGACACAAGGGTTAGCAGTGTAAAACACTGGAACATCACTTTCATTCCACTTTACAAAACTATCCTATACCCTGCTTTGTATCAGAAGCCAGTAGTATAATGGTGACAATAATGCAACTGCAAAATGTGTACTTGAATATATAAAGGATAAAGAAGACGGGAACAATTAACAGAATAAAAAATAAAATTAAAAAAAATTTCAATTACTACTTTGACTTTTTAATTCCATGCTTCAAGGCAGAAAATTTGCGGAAATGTCTAACAAACTTGTAATTTGTCTGACACCGTAATCTTCAATAGGAATGGGATTAATTGTGGTAGTAAAGTGTGGGAAGTACTTTGCCAAGGCAATAGGTTCTGGAAAAAAAAAAAAATACTCAAGTGCACATATTACAAAAGGCAATTCCCTGCTCATCATACAGAAGAAACCCACAAGACTAAGATCAGATCATTGACATTCCAGGGGAACAATGATCTATGTAAATTGCTTCCAAACGGTACAGGAAGATTGGAGATAAAATGCATTTCCACATCTGAGACGGTCTGCTGGGAATGTGCATAGTCACGCACAGCTGTCCTATAATGGAAATGCTGCATAATGAAGAGGTGATGTTTTCTCAAGTGGCTGCTAAATATCCCATCAGATACAGGGCCTTGTAAAGGGGGAAGGGTGACAAAACACAATCAACTTCTGAAAAAGTTGGAAGAAAATTTACATAATAGACCCCTCTCCCACCTTCCCCCCAGGTGAGTGTCTGATATAGGGAAATTAGCTTGTGAGCCCCACTGGATACAGGGACTGATGTGAACGGTGATCTCTGTACAGCATAGGTTGTCATCATATAAGAAACACATAAAATAACAAAACAAAATCATGTCAAAAGTTGAAGTACTTATTTATTTTTAGTTTTACTTCTGGTTCATCTTCTAAGTGGAGGAAAAAAGGAAAATGAATATCTTAGATTTTTTTTCTCCAATGCAAAGAAACATTTTGAGGCGTTCTACCTTGGTTACCTTTAATGGGAACCCGTCACCTGGATTTTGGGTATAGAGCTGAGGACATGGGTTGCTAGATGGCTACTAGCACATCCGCAATACCCAGTCCCCATAGCTCTGTGTGCTTTTATGGTGTAAAAAAAGCCATTTGATACATATGCAAATTAACCTGATGAGTTAGAGCTTGAAAATATGACTCTTCTCTGGTCACACAAGTAAGATATGACTCATGTTAATTTGCATAAAAGGCAGGAAGTACAAAAATGCATAATACTTATTGAATCAGTCTGCAAATGAAATTAAAGTGTAATGTATATGTTTAGGGTAACACAATAAACATTTAGAAACGCTCAGTGAGGGTGGCACAGTAGAGGCGACAGGTTCCCTTTAAGGAAACCAAAGCATAAAACCTCCCTGGATGGTACTTACTTCTAGAAGAACAGGTAATGCGCCCGTTCCCCTCTCCCAAGCATGTGCAGTCCACCATCATCCATCCCTGATAAGGCTTCTCCCAGGTTTGTCCCACCACGTAAGAAGTGCCAGCGGCATTATCATAACATCTCTCAGCTAAAAGACAGAAAAAGGGTGAAGTGTTATGCCTTTACTTATCCCTTGAATATTCTAAATTATTTCTTTCTCCTTATAGAAAAGCGATCATAAATGGGGGGGGGGGGGGGGGGGGGGGGGAGAGAACCTACAGGTCCACACAGTGGTGTCCTGGCTGTAAAATCTAACTATAAATCGCCATTATCAAACTTCTCTAATCATTACATTTTTCTGAGATGTTTCTAAGACAAAATTTTTACCACATTCTAATTTAGTGTTACAGTTTTACACAAAAACTCTGGAAAACCTTACCTACTGGTTTACAGGTCCATTCTCCCTTGCCATTACCAAGGCATACACACTCTAACATATAGTCTCCAGTTTCATGGGGTCTGCGCCAAGTGTCTCCAATCTTGTAGGACTGTCCACCCTCATGACAGCGATCTATAATGAAACTTCAGTTAACTGGTGATCACATATTACTATAGCACTGGCAAATGGAAAAGCAAAACCTGTAGTAGCAGTTAAGCGCAGTTATGTTTTAGACATGACGTCCTAAAACAAATATGGTTAGTAACCACTTAAAAAATATATTCAAAATGTGCCTCTGGAGGACCTTGCTAAACTAGATGACCTGCTGGTGAGCTTTATGGATCATTGTAAATTTTAACCAACTACAACTTGGCTAACGAGTCAAAGCAACAGAGAACGACAGTAAGGCTAGGTCTACACGGCGACATGTGTCGCACGACAATTTTTATAACGATAGTCTATGGAGTCACACTACGACAGTCACAGAAAAATCCATTTCAAATGGATTTTTTGCGACTGTCGTGTCGCAGCGCGACACTATAGACCATTATAAAAATGATCACGCGACATTGGTGTAGACCTAGCCTAAGTCATGTAAAACTGACTAGTGTTAGTAGATTTTAATAAAAAATTAAATAAAAAAAAAAGCAACATCCTACTATAAAGATTAGTTCTAGGACTTGTCTCATGAATTTAAACACAAGAGGTTAAAAGAAAAGAAAAAAAAATCCACTTAGAGTGAACATCTGGTTTCATCACCTGAATTGTCACATTAACACCTTTATGCCCTTGGCTATACAAAGGGAAGGGATTTGCATGCGACATTGGAATCCCTTGACATGTATTTGCACGCAGCCAAACAAATTGTTAATTATAGGCAACAGATGCCATTTAAGATTGGAAAAGTATTGGGTCATTACTTGCAATGGTGCAACTGATCCTCCCTCTTCCAGCTCCAACGCAAGTACAGTCCCAGATCATGCTGTCCTTAGGTCGCTCATAGGTCTGCCCAACACGATATGTTCCACCAGTGTACTTGTCAAAGCAACTTTCTTCAGCTGTTTAAGAGATCAAAAGAACCAGGTCACTTAGTGCTGCGTGTTACCATGTATTCAAGCTGGACATATGAGCCAAGGCATATATTTCTAGTAAGGAGATTGGGATTCCTACTCACCTTCTGGTTTGCTCTCACAATTGAAGCCTCTTCCACCACCATAGCAGGTACACATCAGAGTGTTTCCCAAGTAGGTACGTTCCCATTGCTGTCCAATATTATAATACAGTCCATTATCATAACAGCCCCCTGTGAAAATAAAGTGACATTCAATTATTTTATGCTTGGTAAGAAATTCAGAATATTAAAAGGGGTATTATAAAAAGGTGTATTCCCTTCTTATAAAGTGATGGTATACCATGACCTATCCTCAGACCCCTGCCGATCAGCTGTATGAAGAAAAAGGCGCTCAACAGTGCACACGTGCAGTCTCCAGTCTCTCGTACTGCTCGCTAAAAACCAGCAGCTGCAAGCAAGAGCGCACGGCGCGAGTCTCCTCTTCATACAGCTGATTGGCGGGGGTCTGACACCCGGCACTGCAGCCATTCTGATACTGATGACCTATCCCGAGAATAGGTCATCAATGTTAAAAGCCTGGAAAACCCCTTTAATCTACCCATTCAAGTTTCAATGTTATCAGTGAAGGTATCACTTCTCCACCTATAATGCTACAGGGCTGTGGAATCAGAGAAGGTATAGGAAGACATTTGAGTCAGTAGAAATGTACTGACTACAATCCAGATTTAAATCAAACGTATTACATGACGGTAAAGAAAACAGTGAGAAGCCAGATTTTACCAGGATACTACTAAAGCCTGTTGATGGTGTATACGTAGACCGGCTGTCTAGACCTGCACCAAATTTATCACAGGGGCTCAGGCTGGATGATCACTTTAGTGCAGGACTAGACACTTGTCAATCTTCATACCAACTAGTGGTTGGCTTAGTTTTTCAAAAAATTATTTTATGCCAGAACTGTGGCATCTTAGGCCATGCCTCCTTTACTACTAATAGTCGAGCCAAGTACAGAGGATTTTCCCAAAACTAGACGCGTCATACTACGCCAGATTTGAGCACAGTTTATGTCAAGGTCTGGGTGCACTCACATTGGTAAAGCTAGGCAGATATACAAAAAAGCCCCACACCATTTACAGTGTGGTAGACATTTTATATTTCTTGGTAATTAATAGCAGATGTATGAAACCATAGACAGTTACATACCGTGCATATAGTTGGATGTAAATTGCCAAACATAGTAAGAATCGAGCCTTAAAGGGGATGGCCTGCAATTATCCACATGATAACTGTATGATTAGTAGGGGTCTGATCTCCAGTCATAAGAACCCAGGTGTCCCATTCACTGTCTACGAGATTTCTGAGCACACTGCTCGACTATGTCGGTCCATTAGATATCAACTAAGCAGTGGTCACACACATGCACTGCTACATCTACTTAATCAAAAACCTTCCTCTACAGACCCCAATCCTTGGGTCTTGGCTCTAAGGAAGGTCACGTCTGGTATGATGACTGAGCTAAAATGGATCTTTTCCGACATATCTTTAAATCCTAGAAGAATATAAACGATCATGAACTGAATTTGTTCTGTTCATTGCCATTACACTTTGCACACAGACTTCCATTTCAGTATATTACACTCTCAGACAGGAATAGGATACAACAGTAGGGCAAGATTATGAAAGACTTATAAGGATTGAGTGAAAAGTTGTCAAGAACCTTCAAATGTGCATACCATTAAGAGCCACTTACACAGGCCAAAAATCATACAGATCATCGCTAACGAGCGGTCGGTGTAAGTGTGCCACCGATCACCCATAGAACAAGCTAAACGCTCGCTCATTGGGTAATCAGATTGTCTGTGCGCACGCAAAAAAGATGGTTTACTGGCAGCAGATCATGCTTTGTAAGCACAATTTCCTGCTGGCAAACTGAGTCAGTATGGGGAAGAGCAATGGCATTGGCGATCGCCTCTCCCCATACTCTAGAGGAGATTGGGACCTTTAAACTCTAGAGCAATCAGACATTATACCATTGGCTTTTACTGACTTACGGCACGTGCACACAGCCGTTGGGTCCACATCTGTGATGCGGTGCAAAAATGACCAGGGCCCATATATTGCAGGACCGGCCAAGACACAGTTGTGGGCATGAGCCCTTCGTGAAAGTCTAAAACTCACTGGATTGTTGATATGGTTTAGGCACACAATTAACTACAGGATCACCAAGACCCACTGCAGGCAACCGGGGCACACACTGACCTTCAGACTATTCCTAAAAACATAACTAAAGATGGCCTATTCTATGGAGTTAAAAATACACCATACCTACACCACATGGTAGATGTAAAGTGCTATGACAGGGATATCTCATCGTGACTCCCTCTGATCCTGAGAACAGGGAATAATTTGGAAAACGTGGCACAACCCCTTGAAGTGACACAGTTCAGGTCAGTGAACTGTATGTACAATTCCAGACAAAGGATCAAGCATGCTGAAATATTTCTTCCCGACATCCACTAAGTAAGGGCATTTGGAAAACCCTATACCAGGGATCAGCAACTTCTAGCACTCCAGCTGTGCTAAGGCATGCACAATTGCTTGTCTGTTCTCAGATCTCACATGGAAGTGAATAGAGCACGCTGGGAGTTGTAGTTTCACAACAGCTGAAGTTCAGAAGGTTGCTGATCCCTGCCCTATACACTTGAGTCACTAAGTTCTGTCTAAATCAGTGGGTTCAGATGACCATCACCTCAAGTGTATAACTAATGAGATCTTATGAGCCATTCTTTCTTCCAGAAAGTGACTGGTGGTCAACATGGCCATGTTTGGCCCAGTCAACTGTATAAATAAATAAAGTCTGCTGGATCCAAGCAGGGATTCATTTACCCAAATGACTAGACCAAGATACATCATGAAAATTCCACCTAGAAGTCTTGATCTGGTAAAAGCATTCCAGATTTTATCTTCAAGAGCTGTCCTCCAAAGGCTTGTACAACAGATAGCCATCTCTCTTGACTCTCCCCCCCCATACTCATTCATCCCATCCAAGCCTATAAGTGGTCTCAGAGAGGTGAAAGCCACCATCTCTGAAGATAACAAAAGATTGGGTGCTGAAATCTTACACCTCATTCCTCTCTTCCAATGGAGAGTTGGGAGCGTCCCATCCAAATTAGATTGTTGTTCAGTCCCACCAAAAAGCAGAGGGCTCATCCATTGCCAGGATCTTAGACTGTTATTTTCAGTAACACATGGGTAGTACTGCAGATAAGGAATCCAGATCTCCATTTTTATTTTATTTTTTTCCTACTGCACCTCCCCCCCCCCCCCCCCAACTTTCAATTTTTAAACCTGTGCAGAAATATATGTGCACAAGTCCTGTCCATTATGTTGGCATGGGACAGCAGTCCAGACTGTTTTAAAGCGCAGAGAGGCCAGAATTGCTGTGACAGATTCTCCTTCATGTGTATGGGAGCAGCAATAGCTCAAAAGTGACTATCTGAAACAAAGCTGCAAGTTTAAATGTCCATTACAACTTATCCCCTATCCACATGATCGGGGATAAGCGATTAGTGGGAGTCTGGCTGCAGGGGCCCCCTCCAATCACTAGAATGGAGCCCAGGTTCCCCCTGTAGAGTACAAGCGCTTGGCTTTCTCCGGCAGCCTCACACATTCAGAGGAACCCCTGTTCTAGTGATGGGCAGGGATCCCAGCAGTTATTAACCTGACGAACAGACACTTTACTCTGAGTCAACCCCTTTAAATTTTGTTGCTTTTAACAAGAGCAACTTTTGTCTGTGAAGGTTCTCATTTATCCAGGTCATGGCATATCTGTAAAGAATAAATTAATGCAACTGGACTTACTGTAGATTTCTAGAAATCTACAGTAAGTCCAGTTGCCTTGATTTATTCTTTACAGATATAAGAGCAACTTTTCTCCATCTGATGGTTTGCAAGAATTTTTTTTTTTAGATCTGTTCCCCCAAAAAACATTAATCTACTTCAATGCTTTGGAATTTTGTCCCATTTACATAAATTCATTTTTCAAACCACTGAAATTGTCGGATTCTGATAACCATGTCCATCACTACAATAATTGTGCTTCCATCGTCATTTTCAGACACATTATCATAGTGTAGAACATTGTGAATGTGTAGAATTCTGTTCTCCCATTCGCCTTCCCTTTTCACACTAGTAACATACACAAATAATAGTGCATTCACGTGACAGTAAGCATTCTGCGGTCCGCAAAACACGGATACTGTTTACATATGGCAGTCCATGGGTATGGACACATGCACCGCTCCGGCGGCGACATGCTACTTGTGACCACATCACTGCTGAATCCAGTCATTGGCAGGAGCGGAGGTGCATCTGACCATGGCCAGGCGGATACAAACAGAGCGGGAACTGGAACATGGAGACAGTGGATGCGGAGGATCGGGGTGGCGTGGGGCAGGCGAGTATGAATCTTCTACTTCAGGTGGCATGCTGCGGGCACTTGGTTATATTAATAAAAATTAAAAAAAAAAAGCCACAGTATTACCAGAAAACCCCTTGAAGCTGGCCATGCACACCGTAGATGCATGTCACCCTGCCAGTTCCAGTAGGACCAGACTGCAATCTAATGGGTATGGGCAGATTAATACCAAGCTTGTATTTATACAAGGGGGAGGGGGGGGGGTGATAAATCAGGCTAGAAAGCCTTTATTCAGCCAGCCTTAGGAGTACAGCCACAAATTTTATTGCTATTAAATAGTAATCATTTTATTACAGCCTCAACGGTAGATTCCAAATCTGTGCTGTATTTGGTCATTACTTCTACCACATGGCAAGGGGCTGGGAGAACAAAGGGACTGCCTTAAATTGCAGCACTTGCCCTGTAATTACATCTAAAACTGCTTTGTGAAGTGACAAAAGGTGAGAGAAGTAGCACGTTTTCATTAGCCTGAAGCCATACAAAGTAATGACAAAGGCGCCTATGATGTTTACCACCCCATAGCAGCGCCTCGCCCATCACTCCACATTTTCAGACCCTAAAACCCTCTGTAAGGCCTCATGCACACGACCGTATGTATTTTGCAGTCCACAAAAAATACAGGATGACGTCCGTGTGTGTTCCATATTTAGCGGATCGGAACCGCTGGCCCCTGATAGAACAGTACTATCCTTGTCCGTAATGCGGACAATATGACATGTTCTATTTTTTTGCGGAACGGAAATACAGAAATGCAATGCACACGGAGTAACTTCAGGTTTTTTTTTTGCGGACCACAAACACACACGGGAAGAATATACGTTGTGTGCATGAGGCCTAAAAGTGGTGCCTGCTACCCAACTAGAAAGCAATGAAGTGTATGGTAAATGTGCTGTAATTTACATTACAAACAAGTTTATATTTCGACTATCTCCACAGCGGTTCTGAGATCAAACATACTTCATAAGTGTGTGTGATGACAAGCAAACCGCAGAGAATGTAGAAATAATTCTGTGCAAGACAGATAAAAGCCGCACATGAGTGGTTACGTCTATGTATAACCAATCATGGTCAAAAGTGGCAGAACTGAGACACTTCATAAAAGATAAGCGGCTAAAGCTTTGAAGATTTTGCTAGCATACAAAACATTATCACCCACTCCCTTGGGTACAAGCTTTCAGTTTTTGCTCCCTCGTCTTTGACCCACCTCCTACTTGACCTACAGAATCTAGGAATTTCTGGATAACGTATAAACTATTATTTAGTTCTCACAATTGCCAATTTAGGTTTTATTACTTCATTTACAGCTTTGGCATAAAAAGGGCGTTTCAACAAGATCCTTTGTCAGGTCAGACTTCATAAAGGCAAAATTGAGAAGGGGCACTCAGCAACTTAAAGGGGGCTTATCGCTAGGATAAGCCACTATTGTCTGATAGGTGCGTGTCCCAGAGGTTGAATCCGCACCTATCTGTAAAACAAAGCTGGCAAAGTGGTGGCCAGCCGGCAGTGCCGGGTCTGGTCACCACCAATCGTTTCTATTGGTCTGCCGAAAATAGCAGATTGGTGCACTCGGCTATTTTTGGAATCCCCATAGAAATGAATAGGAGTGCACCGCGCTTGCACGGCCACCGCTTCCATTCACTTCTACGGGGCTGACTCCAATAGCCGAGGCAGCACTGTGCTAATTTCGGCGTCCTTATAGAAATTAATGGAGGGCAGTCGTGCATGCAAGGTGTGCCCTCCTTCACTTTGTCAACTGGGTTTACGAGAGAGGCAATGGAAAATATCTTAGTGATATGCCCCCCCATTGTCTGAGATGGCAAAACCCCTTTAAATCTATAAGTCTATACATGGAACCAGGGTCACAGGAAATAGGATTTGATACAAGGTTTGTCTTCTAAAAGAGGGGGTCTGCTGGAGAAATCTCATTGTGTCAGTCTTCTCAAACCAATCCTTTGAAGGTGGATACACATACATAAATCAATCCATTGAGGCGTCGGGGAACTGATGGGAAAAGATGGTCATTTACACATCTGATGCTATAAGATCCACCGAGCGTTGCCCTTGGATAGGGAGATGGTGGTAGCATTCAAGATCAGACTGTAGGTGGAAGACGCGGGGGCGACAGTTTCATAGGTTAAGACAACCTAAACAAGGAATACTTCATTTGTTTAATCAGGAAGAACAAGCTTACAGGGGTTTACCAAGACCTAGATATTGATGACACAATTTAGGCCATCAATATAAGATCGGTCGGGGTCTGACACCCCATCGACTGGCTGCTTCGGACAGGTGCAAACTACATAGTGAATGGTAGGGTCTGTCTACTGTATAGTTTTCATCACTGGCGTACTGCAACTCCCATTCACTTGGATGGAACCTGTGCTGCAGTTCCCCAGCGCAGCCACTATACAGTTCTACTACATAGCTGTTTTGGGCCAGTCACCGAGTGTCAGATGACCCATCCTGACCGGAAAACTGCTTTACGTCCCACTATCATTTTCTGGGGTCCCATGTACTGTATATCAGTTGTGTCCTATATTCTATGAGTACCATGTACAATATTAAACACTTGGCAAAATAACAGACTGAACACACAGAACAAAAAGACAGACAAGTCTACTTTTGTACCTTCAAATTGTATATGCAACAAATTAGCACCAAGACTGGTTTCCAACAAACTGACTGTGGCACTTTTTTTTTGTTGCAAACCCCCTTCCTGGCAGGAAGAATACTTGTCTGCTCCTTGCAGCTGGGTTCCCCTGGTCAACATCCGCTTTGAGGCTGCTGCAGTCAATCACTGGCTGCAGCGTTGAACTACTCCCCCCAGCGACAGGTCAATTGGTCATGTGACAAGGGGAGGGAGGTCACCGCTGCAGCCAGCAATTGGCTGCAGCAGCATAAAAGCAGACCTTGAGAGTGGGGGACCCAAACTAGGCAGCTGAAGACGGGAAGCAAAAAAGCAGGGACCCAGGGGAATCCGGAAAGCATGCTTCCCTTTTGCTAAAGTACCCAAAAAGGTAGCCAACCCCTTTAGGGTCCATTCAGACGTCCGTAGTGCATTGCGGATCCGCAATACGCCCAGCCGGCACCCCCATAAAAATGCCTATTTTTGTCCGCAATTGTAGACAAGAATAGGACATGTTCTATTTTTCCGGAGCCACGGACCGGAAGATCGGGGGGCGTGCTCCGGAAATGCGGATGCGGGGAGCACATGGTGTGCTCTCTGCATCCATTCCGTCCCCATAGCGAATGAATGGGTCCGCATCGCGGAACGGATGCGGACGTGTGAATGGAGCCTTAACATCAGGTCTTACTTTGTCAAAAACGATCACTGGATGTAACATGGAAGAAGACTACAAAGAGGGGAACCTTTTTCCTTTCTAAATAAAAAAAATAAAATAAACAGCTTGCAAATACCTGCAACCTGGTATTAAAAAAAGTCAATCACAAGAGATTATTTTTAAAGGAAAAGCCTAGACATTGTGTATTTTTATAGCTCATTACTTAAATATCCACACGGAGGAGAATAGTCTCGTCTGGAGCAGAGGAAATAACAGTCAAAAGACATAACAAAGACTCAAACAGTGTTTAGTTAATACGTTTATATGTTATAACAATAAGAAAAAGGTCACTGAGGCTGCAGGACTGGAGGGATACAGTTATAAGGTCACATCCTATACGCTGCTAGTGTGGACTATGCAAACCAGAACCTCTCCTAGTCAGATGTTGGTCCTCAACCATTATGGGATCATCTAAAGACAAGCACCTAGACACAGACATGTCACTTACATGGGATCAATTTTACAGGAAACCATAAAACTCGGAATGGTCCTCATAATCAAGTCTTCTGTGTTATTCACAGGAGGGATAGAGAAGTTACTGTAGACTTTACGAGGAGGTTGCTCTTCAGGAGTCCTCATGCTTGCTTTAGTAGCCAGACAATAAGATCTCCCATAAACCAACAGAAAGCCAGCAAAAAGTTGGTTGCCAGATGCAAATTTGCATTGGCCATTTGTAGAGTCTGGATTTATCTGGGGTCTGTTTTCTTAAGATCCAATCCTTTTCCAGTCTAACGACTTTGCCAATCTCCATAATTTACTGTCGGATCACAGCAATTATCTCTTAAATCTGATAACAGCTAATGATCCCACAGGAAACCATGAGCGCGAGACTGATTACTAGTGACCAACAGATCCGATTCCTGGTGGGAACACTTAGGGCTGATTCACACCAGTCCAGGAAATGCCGCTCGGGTGTCAGGCTCTGGACCGACCGCCGCTCCCCTGACCCAAACTGACTGCATCATAGTGTTTTATGATTTAGTCAGTTCCTATCTGATTATGGGTCTAGCATACTGTGCTCACATCATCAGGAGTACAGTACAATAGACCAGCAATCAGATAGGAACTGACTGCATCATAAAACACTACGTCTCCCGCCCCCCCCCCCCCAAAAGATCTGATGGGATACAGGTTCTCCTGTCTGTGGTCACCTTATGCAAGAAGGGGATTATAACACACATTGCTAAAACCTGGGGGGAGATTTGTCACGCCTTACACACTAGAAGGCTGGCATTATAAATAATTATAAAGTTATATACAACCTCGACACTTTTTGGCTCATTTACACCATAAACTTGCAACATTTTGGATTTTGACACAATTTACTCCAGTGGGTGGGAAACTGGCCATGGTAAGGGTACCTTTACACTAGCATTTTAGTTTTCCGGTATTGAGATCCGTCATAGGGTCTCAATACCAGAAAAAAACGCTTCAGTTTTGTCCCCAGTCATTGGCAATGGGGACAAAACTAAACTGAACAGAATGCATTCTGTTTAGTTGCGTTCCCATAACGGAGAGCAAACCGCAACATGTTGTATTTTGCTTTCCGTCCTGGAATGCGGAGCAAGACTGATCCGGCATGACCTCCAATGCAAGTCAATGGGGACGGATCCGTCTTGGCTATGTTAAAGATAATACAACCGGATCTGTTCATAACGGATGCAGACGGTTGTATTATGAGTAACGGAAGCATTTTTGCTGGAGCCTGCCAGATCCAGCAAAAACACTAGTGTGAAAGTAGCCTAGCCTGTTGAGCCGACGTAATAAGGTACCAGCAATGTGAAGGAGATTTGACAAACCTCATGTATGGTTTGTGTGTCCATTCTCCATTTATGCCAGAAAGCGGCCGGACCACCGCCAGACCAATTAGGGTCAATGAGGATCTGGCGGTCAATTACAGAATCCGTAATGAAGCTCTGTCGGAACAGCCTGCCGGATCTGCTGCTTCGAAGGCATGTTACCGCACAGGTGTTAAATTGCGCCACTCTGCAGTTTTACTGACTTTTTGCGGTAAGCGCACCAGCGTCAGATGGCAGCTGAAAGTCTATGGAAAATAAAGAAACACAGAACAAGTCTAGCAGTGACCCCATTTATTCCCATGGCAGCCCCGCTATGCACAAGCATCACACCCAAAAACATTACCGTGTAGCGGTACCTTAACATGCATCATATGCATACCCCCCCAAACCACTAGCAGTTTTCTATAGTGTTTTTGTGAGGGGGGGGGGGGGGTAGAGGAGCTAAAGATGAACTCTAAACAAACGGTCTACAATAGTATAAACCGTTGGCCAAATTAGATGTCAAAAATTTAGCAAATCACCCCCCAGGACATTTTCACATAATAAACTAGTGCGCGTTTACCCACAAATAGCCCGGCTCGTTGCAAACCGCACACAAAACAAAAGGCATCACAATGTGAATGGATCCTTACTCTGAGTGGAGGTATCCGCAGCTACAACCGGTTGCAGAGTTTGCTGTTGCTGTGCCGGTGTCTGTGCTTCTGTCTGCCCGCGACTTTTGACCCTCTCAGAAGGCGCAGCTCGCACCGCAGCGGTAACGCACAGGGTGAGGAGAAGCCCTGTTAGGGGCCCTCGTGCCATCTTGACAGAGGTATATAGGGGGGCAGGTAGTCAATAAATAGTAGCGGCCGGTCACTGGCGCATTTCCCAGTACGAGGAGCTAAGAGAATAGCAAAGCGAGCGTCACCAATGTGCAAAGCGAATAAAGCGGCTCCGTGCCGGCCGGGGTAGAGGACTCGCTGCAGCCGCGCAGTATATATATACACACACTCCAGACAACAACCGGGGGCGCTCGCCCGGCACATTGGAGCGCTACCATTGGTCTGCTCGCGGTGGTGACGTCAAGGAGGGCGGGGTTTTCTCTGCTATATAAAGTGTGGGAGGCGCGTAGCGCGCTCAGTGTGAGGGGTTTGGGGTGCTTTGTAGTGTCACCGCAGTTACCTATTAGTTATCTTGAGGGTTTTATCTTCATTATTACTTACAGGAAAAAGGTCTAACTATTACTCATCTCTGTTCCGTTCTAGTTCCCCTCCTTGCGGGCTATGGGGAGGTTTGGGATTATAGATAGAAAGTCCCTGTTTTTTTGGTGATATTTAGTTACTTGCACTTGAGGGTTGTTCAGGAACCACATGAAGAACTTTGCATATCATTTAGCCTGGGTTCATCATGATTTCCCCCCATATTTAATGTACGGATACAGCCGAGCTGAGAAAATGGCACAAAAAGGTTAATTAACTCTTTCAATGGCTTTGGTCACAAGATGTTATCAGAGTCTGTTTTAGCTCTGCTACATCTGTATATGCATGACGTACGTTAGAAGGATGTCATACAGCGGCATCTGTCACCATGGAGTTCAGTTATTCAGAGGATGCGTTTACTGGACTGCAGGATAGATAAATGCAGTGTACTACACTTTTCCATCCTATTTTTCCCCAATGTATATTAAAGGTGGGATAAAAAAATGTAATGTGAACACCCTCAAATAGTATTCTTGGTATGGGAAGAGATGCAGCAAGTTCCTCGCTCGTTTTTATTTTTTAAATAGCCTCTCCTATTCTCCCCCCCCCCCCCCTCAATAGAGGCAGCGTTGGGCCTTATTCACATGTCAAAACCACGTGTGAGTCTAAAACACAAAACAAGTGCAAATCTTTCCATTATAGCTTATTTCTGTGGTTTTGGCTCACAATCACTGATGGAAATCACTGACTGTGTGAATAAGGCTCTAGGGGGGAGATAGATTGTACTGTTATGGCTGTGTTCCTCCAATAGAAATCAAAGTAAAGCTAAGTTCACACTTCAGTTACTGTATTTGGTTACTTATTTCCATCAGTTAGGGCTTGTTTACACGACCATGCCATGTGCCTTCCGTAATTTGCGGAACAGAAGGGACGGCCCATTATAGAAATGCCTATTCTTGTCTGGAAAACGGACAAGAATAGGACGTGACTGATAATTTTTGCGGGGCTAACGGAATGGAGCAACGGATGCGGACAGCACACAGACTATTGTCCGCATATTTTGTGGCCCCATAGAAGTGAATGGGTTCACACCCGAGCTGCAAAAATTGCGCCTCGGATGCGGAACCAAACCACGGTCATGTGAATAAGTCCCTATTGTGAGGCCAAACCAGGTATGGTTCAAAAGTACAGAACAGGAGCAGAGCTTTCCATTATACTTTCTCTGAGTAGGCTTCACTCCTGGTTTTTGCTCACAATAAGGCTACATTCACACGTCAGTATTTTTCTATATCCCGATTTTCGGTCCGTTTTTTGCGGATCCGTTGTTCCTGAAAATGTTTCCGTATGTCATCCGTTTTTTGTGGATCCGCAAAAAACGGAAACATGTATAAATTTCAATAAGCAAATAAAGTTGTTTGGATTTCTTTGAAAAAAAACCAAAACATTTTAAATGTAATTTCCAGGAACGGAATCCGCATAAAACGGATGACATACGTAATGACATCCGAATGTCTTCCGTTTTTTGCAGATCCATTGACTTTGTATTGTACCAGGATCCGAATTTTGCGGAAAAGAATAGGACGTTTTATATTTAAACGGACATGCGGAACGGAACAACGGAAACGGACAGCACACATTGTGCTGTCCGATTTTTTCCAGGACCCATTGAAAATGAATGGGTCCAGATCTGGTCCAGATCTGTTCCGCAAAAAACGGAACAGATCAGGAAAGAAAAAACGGAACAGATCAGGAAAGAAAAAACGGACGTGTGAATGGACCCTAACGGATGGAAATAATGGACCAAATAACTGAAGTGTGAACTCAGACTAAGGGCTCGTTCACACGAACGTATTTTGCGTTCCGTATACGGGCTGTTTTCTGCGTTCCGCATACGGTCCGTATACGGAACCATTTATTTCAATGGGTCCGCAAAAGATAGGCATTTCTATAATGGGCCTCCTATTCAGTTTCGCAAATTGAGGAAGGCACACGGGCACCATCCGTATTTTTTTAGGATGCACAATTTTTGGACTGCAAAAAGCGTCAAGGTCGTGTGAACGAGCCCTAACCTGGAAAAAAGAGACTTTTAGGATAAATTGCCTAGACTCCTTATTGCCACTCTTAAACTCCTAGCATCGCGGGAATCAGCAAGATCACGTTCGCGATCACTTACTGATGCTAAAAGCGTCACAGGAATACGTCTCGATCACCTGACCTATAGGTCGCAAACCGCTCATTCCGTCCACATGCCCGGCATCATACCACGTCATGTTGCCCTGGATACGGCACGAGACATATATTACATACCTCCACATCCCTCTTAAAGCGAAAGAGTATAATTTAACCTACGCTAATATATTTATGGCTGAGGTGAAGGACAGATTGGTTTACCGTTCCCTTTTTTTTGGGAGGGTCCTGTGCTGGTGGCGCTACATCAATGACATTTTTATGATCTGGAATGGCACTGGAGATGAACTGGACAGGTTTCATGCTCCTTTGAATGCGGGTGTTCCAGGTTTACAGTTTACTATTACAGTGTCAGATAGAGAACTCTAATTTCTCAATGTATTGATCAATGTTATTGATGGTAGAATCATGACTGACCTTTACCAAAAGCCTACAGACAGGAATAACTTACTCACACATGACAGCTATCATCCCCTGCGAATGATAGACTCTTTACCATGGAGTCAATTATTACGCGTGAGAAGAATTCTCTCTGAGGACAATAACTTTTCCCTGAGAACAGATGAGATGTGTAACAAGTTCATAAAAAGGGGTTATCCAAAGAAACTCTTGAGGAATACTAGGGAGAGAGTTATGTTGGTTGATAGGGAATCCACCCTCGACGGATCCTCTCGTGACAAAACAGGTGAAAGAATTCCATTTGTGTCCATATATGGGTGAGATAGTGGGGATATTGCCAGGATCCTGAGGAAGGAGTGGCATATCCTACAGAAGGGTTTGCCCGAGATCAAAGAATTGAATGCTTCTACAATAATAGCATATAGGAGGAATGCCAATTTACGTGACAGATTTGTGAAATCAGATGTTGGTGGGTCACGTGAAGGTGGACAAAGGTATTTGGCCCCTAGGAAGAACAGCAATTTTCCATGTTTGTCTTGTTGCAATTGAAGCAGCATTATGAAGGGAGATACTTTTTCACACCCATATAGTAGCAAAAAATTTCGGATACATGGTTTCTTTACTTGTAGGTCTAAGAATGTAGTTTATATTATTCAATGTCACTGTAGTCTTGTTTACGTGGGTGAGACCACGATGGAGATCAGGGAAAGGCTCAATAAACATAAGAGCACGATTAGAAAGAGAATGTTAGACAAACCAGTAGCGAAGCATTTTGTCGACTGTGGGCACTCCATCAACCAACTTCAGTTCTGGGTTATCGATGCGGTGGGGACACTTAGAAGAGGGGGACGACGACGACAAGGATAAGATCATGAGGAAAAAAGAACTGAAATGGATATATACTTTAAGATCCCTGCAGCCTTATGGACTCAATTTAGAGTTCAATGTTGCAGGGATCGATTAGATTGTTCCTCCATACATATGTGTAGGGATCAAGCAGATTGTTTCTTCACACACATATGATATATTTATTGGTTTTAATTGCTTTTTATTGGACATTATATCTGTCCCTCAGGATGCACACTGTGTTTGATTTGGATGTATTAATATTTCATGATTACCTTTGGGTCAACATACATTGATTACACCTATGAATAATACAAGTGTCATTGAAATCAAAATTGTCTAAAATTGTATAGACATATATAAACTATAGTGGTTAGAATTAAAAGTTGGAGGGCACTCAATTACCAGGAGATCAAATGGAGATTGGCACTTTCATTCAGATAAAAACCTTATTTATTGATATATAATAAAATATAATATATAAAAAATAATATATAAAAAAATGGCAATAGCGATAAATATAATATATAAGAATGGCAAAAGTGATAAACACTGCGTGTTCTTAGCAAAACAGCGGTCTGTAGTCTAGATGGTACTAGTGCTCTATTCCAGGGAGAATCCTTGTGTGGAACCCTGTGTGGATGGTCTGTGTGGATACCAGCGCTCACTCCTTGTATCAGGTAGAGTTTACTGTTTGATGAGCGTTGTCCCCCACCTAGAGCATCAACCCAATAGCGTCCACAAAAGGTTGCAGCAATTGATTGACACAAATATAAAATATATGTATATATTTATAAAAAAAAGTGGTGTATTTGTGTCAATCAATTGCTGCAACCTTTTGTGGACGCTATTGGGTTGATGCTCTAGGTGGGGGACAACGCTCATCAAACAGTAAACTCTACCTGATACAAGGAGAGAGCGCTGGTATCCACACAGACCATCCACACAGGGTTCCACACAAGGATTCTCCCTGGAATAGAGCACTAGTACCATCTAGACTACATACCGGTGTTTTGCTAAGAACACGCAGTGTTTATCGCTATTGCCATTCTTATATATTATATTTATCTCTATTGCCATTTTTTTATATATTATATTTTATTATATATCAATAAATAAGGTTTTTATCTGAATGAAAGTGCCAATCTCCATTTGATCTCCTGGTGTCTGAGTGCCCTCCAACTTTTTATTCTAATCACTTTTGTCTATTTTATTGGGCTTGTGGTGTTGCCCTTGGAGTGAGCACCATATCACGGTTGTGCATGCAGGTGAGCCACTGACATTTACTGGAATATATAAACTATACTCTTTTGCTTTAAGAGGGATGTGGAGGTATATAATATATGTCTCGTGCCGTATCCAGGGCAACATGACGTGGTATGATGCCGGGCATGTGGGCGGAACAAGCGGTTCGCGACCTATAGGTTAGGTCAGTGGTAAGCAACCTTTTTTGTCAACTGAGCCAAATATCGCCAAAACCACGATTGGAATTTCTTTCGAGAGCCACATTTTTAAAACCTAAAATATTGCATCAACAGTACCAGTGAGGACTATTAGGCTCATGCACACGACCGTGTGCCCGCAAAAAAGTAGCGCATGCTGAAGTGAATGGGTCCATGATGCGTGCTGCACACGGCTGTGTGCAGCCTGCATCAAGGACCCATTCACTTCAATGGGTCCAGGATCCGGGCGCATGCACTACTTTTTTGCGGTGCGGAGGCACAGACAGAAGCACCACGGAAGCACACTGTAGCAGTCATATCCCGGATCCTGGACCCATTGAAGTGAATGGGTCCATGATGCGGGCTGCACACGGCCGTGTGCAGCCCGCATCATGGACCCATTCACTTCAGCATACTTTTTTGCGTTGCGGGCAGTCGGATGCGGATCGCGAACCCCATTCAAGTGAATGGGTCCGCGATCCTCATGCAGCTGCCCCATGGTCTGTGTCCGTGCATTGCGGACCGCTATTTGCGGTCCGCAGCACAGGCACGGCGCCCTTACATTCGTGGGCATGAGCCCAGAGTGTGTTTTTGAATACTTTTATATGTACTTTTTTTTATTTGGATCTTGATTATTATTTCATTTTATCTTTATCATTTTTTACTTTTATTAAACTTGTCTGCAGATGTGGATGTAATGTGGATGACGCACTTATGGGGGATATCTGTGGATGACGCACTTATGGGGGATATCTGTGGATGACGCACTTATGGGGGATATCTGTGGATGACGCACTTATGGGGGATATCTGTGGATGACGCACTTATGGGGGATATCTGTAGATGACGCACTTATGGGGGATATCTGTGGATGACGCACTTATGGGGGATATCTGTGGATGACGCACTTATGGGGGATATCTGTGGATGACGCACTTATGGGGGATATCTGTGGATGACGCACTTATGGGGGATATCTGTGGATGACGCACTTATGGGGGATATCTGTGGATGACGCACTTATGGGGGATATCTGTAGATGACGCACTTATGGGGGATATCTGTGGATGACACATATATAGCATAAGATGCTATATATGTGTCATCCACAGATATCCCCCATAAGTGCCCTCCACAGATATCCCCCATAAGTGCCCTCCACAGATATCCCCCATAAGTGCCCTCCACAGATATCCCCCATAAGTGCCCTCCAGTAAGTAATGTATTAGTGGGGGGAAGGAAGGGGGCAGGGACACTTGCGGCGGGGCCGGTGCAGTGCACACACCGGGGGCAGCTCCTACCTTTCTGCTGCAGGACATTTCGTTCCTCCTGAGCGGCGGCCTCTTCACCACTCGTCACATGGCCGGCAGTGGGCAGCCGAACTAGAGCCGCGCTGCCCGCCCTTCTGCTGCTGTGCGCAGCGTGACATCTCTCCCTCCGTCATGCGCCTCCTGCCCTGCCTGCCTGCTTCATTCATAAAGTGGAAGAAGCAGACAGACGGGGCAGCAGGCGCATGACGGACAATTTACAAGCAGCTTGAGCGGTGCGATATGGCTGCGCGGCCGCCCACCCGCGAGCCCGCACCAAAGAGCCGCAGTGAAGGATCAAAAGAGCCGCATGTGGCTCGCCGACCACTGGGTTAGGTGATCGAGACGTATTCCTGTGACGCTTTTAGCATCAGTATGTGATTGCGAACTTGATCTCGCTGATTCTCGCGATGCTAGGCCTGCAGGCAATGTTGCTCTGTACACGGAGGAATATCCAGATTGTGGACATGCGCAGTAGCGCTAAATGGACGCAAGTATGTAGAGAGCTGAGGTGTTCCGCCATGGCAATTTGGTGAAGGTGAGGACATAGGTGTAGTCATTAGGTATGCAAAGTAAGCAATGAAATGTTTGTCCAATTTGATTGGTTTTTGGGCAGTAAGTACTTGCCCCTACACAGAGGATTGGAGTAACCACTTGGGGGAGGTATGACTATTCTACTATTTATATGTGGGGTTATTCAGTTTGTAATTATGCTCGACAAAGGCTGAGTGCAGCCGAAACGTTGCATTGTCTGTTTATACATATGCTTTGAAGTACCTGAAATACAGAAAATCATTGGAGATGCTGCTGCAACCTTTTTTTCAATCATCTATCCAGAGGATAGGTCATCAGTATAAAAATCTTGGAAAACCTCTCTAATGTACATGATATATGAGCAGCATGGGGTAAATTCACAACACAAGGTCTACTCCTGCCTTAGCCTTTATGCACACGACCATGTGCAGGCTGTGCCTGTATTGCAGCCTGCAAACAGGGGGTCCGCAATATACGGGCACCGGCCATGTACGTACTGTATCATGGGTGCTGGCCCATTTACTTGAATGGTTCTACAGTCCGGAAGATACTTTGCGGTGCGTAGCGGAGGCACGGATCAGAAGCCCACAGAACCGATGTGGAGTACTTCCATAGGTTTTCTGTCCCTGCCTCCACACCACAAAAAAGTAGTGCATGCACTACTTTTTTGCGCTGCGGACCATCGGATACAGATCACGGACCACATTCAAGTGAATAGATCCCCATCCGCAGACAGTGGGCACACGGCCAGCAAGTTGCGGTCCGCAGCACGAGCAAGAAGACTTAGATGAAATGTTTGCTGACTGCTTAGTATAATTTCTCACTAAAGATAAATATGAGGACTTCAAATTAAATAAATCTTTCTTTTTATACAGTTTCTAGCCTTAGAAATGATCTTGGTTATTTATCTGCCCGGGTCAGGAGGAATATTCTTTCCAGCCTTCCTTTTCATTAGTTATGAAGTGCTGAATCTTGTGGAACTCTGATATTCCCTGTGGTGTGAACAGGGGCCCTTCCAGCACAGATGTATGATTAATTATCACATTAATGCATTACACTGGTAATAGGGTTACAGCACTGTGGTGTCCAAATATATAAATCTGCTCAAACTACTATCAATTCAATTCTTGCTACACCTTTCAAAATATTTATTCAAATAGTTCCTATACTTAAAAGTATGTTCACCTAAAGGGAAAGTTCAAGCTTAACATTCATTTATATATTAAAGTGATCAGCAGATACAGGTCCGTTCTCCTGTTGATGAAAACCTCACCTCATAGGAGCAAGCAAAGAATACAGGGGACTGATAGTTAGTAGTCCACTGTATTCAAAGGTGGAGCATTCCCCCTTCCTCTTCCGCCTAACCCAACCATGTTTGACAGACTGCCCTGTATACAGCAGCCTGTCAGTCACCGCGGAGAGGGGCAGGAGGAATGCTCCCTTCACGAGTACTGGCCGTGCCTAGTATTGCAGAACATTCAAGTAATTTCAGCTGCTGTACAGGTGCATCTCTATAAATTACAATATCATCGAAAACTTATTTCAGTAATTTATTTTAGTAATTCAGTTCAAAAAGTGAAACTCATACAGTATATAGATTTATTACACACAGAGTGATCTATTTCAATGGTTAATTTCTTTAAATGTTGATGATTATGGCTTACAGCTAACGAAAATCCCAAAAATTAGAATATTGTGAAAGAGTCCAATATTGTCAAACTCTAAACAGCTAATCAACACCTGCAGAGGTTTCCTAAGCCTTTAAATGGTCTATTAGTTAGCTCACAAGGCTACACAATCATGGGAAAGACTGCTAACTTCACAGTTGTCCAGAAGACAGTAATGACTGTCTTCTGGACAACTGTGAAGTTAGCAGTCCACAAGGAGGGAAATCTACAAAAGATCATTGCTAAAGAAACTGGCTGTTCAGAGTGCTGTATCCAAGCACATTAATGGAGAGTTGAGTGGAAGGAAAAAATGCGGTAGAAAAAGAAGCACAAGCAACAGGGATAACCACAGCCTTGACAGAATTGTCAAGAAAAGGCCATTCAAGAATTTGAGCCACCACACAAAGAAGTATTGAGAACATGAACTCCAACAGTCTCATTCCATGTGTCAAGCCACTTATGACCCACAGAGACAACATCAAAAGCGTCTTACCGGGACTAAGGAGAAAAAGGACTAGACTGTTGCTCAGTGGTCCAAAGTCCTGTTTTCATTTTAGTAAAATTTTTATTTCATTTGGAAAACAATATTCCAGAGTCCGGAGGAAGAGAGGAGAGGCACACAGTGCAAGTTGCCTGAGGTCCAATGGGACGTTTTCACAGTCAGTGATGGCTTGGGTAGCCATGTAATTTACTGATGTTGGTCCAATGTATTATATCAAGTCCAAAGTCAGAACAGTGATTCCCCTCCCCCATGTGTTCCCTCTTAATTTGTTCTCCCCCAGTTATTGTTCTTTTTGAGGTGCAGCTGGGATGACCCGACTAGATTGTTACACTCAGTAATTTAGAAGTTGACTAAATTCCGAAATTCTAGGAAACTGCAGTGGTATAGGTGCATAACAAATAGCAAGCATAATATTGTGTTATCAATAAAGACTTCGGTCCTAATTTGCTATTTGATGGCCTGTCGTCCCAGCAACAACTGTTATAGGTTCAACAGCTTTTGAGAGTTAGATTTTTTACATTTCTACTTGATTATTTTATAATCTCATTGTAATACATGACATGACATTTAATGTTATGTATATCAATCATATTTACGTATGTGATATTGATTTGCATTATCATTTCATTGTAAAAAAGAATTACTTTTTGAACTTGCAAAATTTGAATAAAGAAAGAATTTAAACAGAACAGCTGTCTACCAGGAAATTTTACAGCACTTCATGTTTCCCTCTGCTGACAAACTTCATGGAGATGCTGGTTTCATTTTTCAGCAGGACTTGGCACCTGCCCACACTGCCAAAAGTTGCAATACCTGGTTTAATAACTACGGTATCACTGTGCTTGATTAGCTAGCAAACTGTAATGACCGGCGTCACGCACAGGGAGGGAAAAGGGAAAGCCCTGCCCAAGGGAGAGGGAAAGGTGGTGACCCCTGACTCACCTTGCGGCTGGCACCTGACTGCCCTGACGTCCCTAGACGGGTTCCTCACCCGTGCGGCGATCACGTGCCTAAACCCTGGCTTTCCCTAAAATGAGCCCTAGATAGTGAACGGGCCGGTGGGATCGCTAGTCCGCACCACTGACACTAAGAGGGAAACACCAGGGAGAGGACAGACAAAACAGACAAACACATACACCCAGGTGGGCGATCACAATAGACCACAAAGGTCCAACAGGGATCTGGAGGGTAGCGTTCTGGACCAACAACCAGAGAACGCAGCAACACAGCTCCAGAGGGTCAGAATAGATGTCCAGGCAGGAAGCTCTATATCCGGCAACCAGAGAAGTGTGAGAGGGGAATATAAGGAGGTTGGGAGTGCTGGACAAGGAACAGCTGAGGAGAAGGAGCTACGGATCCCTGAGTGAGCCAAAAGGGTTTGCAAAGCAAACCCAGAAAGCTACCATAAGGAAACAGCCCTATCTTACATAGAGCGCGCAGCCAACCGCTGCGACTTCCTGACCCCGGGTATAACGGAGTCAGGCGTGGTTCTTGACACCCTTGTGACACAAACTCACCAGACCTAAACCTTATAGAGAATCTATGAGGTATTGTTAAGACGAAGATGAAAGACACCAGACCCAACAATGCAGACAACCTGGGCTTCCATAAGACCTCAGCAGTACCACAGGCTGATCACCTCCATGTCACGTCGCATTCATGCAGAAGGAGCCCTGACCAAGTATTGAGTGCATATACGGTACATACATTTCAGTAGGCCAACATTTCTGTATTAAAAATCATTAATTTCATTGGTTTTATATAGTATTCAAATTTTCTGAGATACTGACTTTTAGTTTTGTAAGGCATAATCATCAACATTAAAATAAACTCTTGAAATATATCACTCTGTGTGTAATGAATCTATATAATAAGAGGTTCACTTACGATTATCTGGTGGTGTAAATGTACTATGTAAATACGATCTCCTGCCGGCAAACAAAAAGTCAGTATGGTGAAGAGCAATGTCATTAACAATCACTCCTCCTCATACTGTGGAGGAGATCAGTGCATGTAAATTCAGTGGACTCCTCCACCAGCAAGCAGCAAATTGTTAGAAATGAAGGCTTCCTTCCTGACAATCTACTGCTCTGTCGTCCCATGTAAAGGGATCTTTAGGCCCCTTGCAGACGAGTGTGTCCGGATTAGGTACGGATGTGTCCTGGTGCATTGCGGCAAACCCGCGCGAGTAGGTACGCAATTGTAGTCAGTTTTGACTGCGATTGCGTTCCGTTGTTTAGTTTTTATCGCGCGTGTGCAATGTGTTTTGCGCGCGCGTGATAAAAAAAACTGACTGTGGTACCCAGACCCGAACTTCTTCACAGAAGTTCCGGTTTGGGTTCAAGGTTGTGTAGATTGTATTATTTTCCCTTATAACATGGTTATAAGGGAAAATAATAGCATTCTGAATACAGAATGCATAGTAAAATAGGGCTGGAGGGGTTAAAAAATAAAAAAATAAATTTAACTCACCTTAATCCACTTGTTTGCGCAGCCGGCATCTCTTCTGTCTTCATCTGTGAGGAATAGGACCTTTGATGACGTCATTACGCTCATCACATGGTCAGTCACATGATCCATCACCATGGCGATGGATCATGTGACGGACCATGTGATGAACGTAGTGACGTCATCAAAGGTCCTATTCCTCACAGAACAAGACAGAAGAGATGCCGGCTGTGCGAACAAGTCGATTAAGGTGAGTTAAATTATTATTTTTATTTTTTTTAACCCCTCCAGCCCTATTTTACTATGCATTCTGTATTCAGAATGCTATTATTTTCCCTTATAACCATGTTATAAGGGAAAATAATAATGATCGGGTCCCCATCCCGATCATCACCTAGCAACCGTGCGTGAAAATCGCACTACATCCGCAGATGCTTGCGATTTTCACGCAACCCAATTCATTTCTATGGGGCCTGCGTTACGTGAAAAACGCACAAAAAGGAGCATGCTGCGATTTTCACGCAGCGCACAAGTGATGCGTGAAAATCACTGCTCGTGTGCACAGCCCCATAGAAATGAATGGGTCCGGATTCAGTGCGGGTGCAATGCGTTCAACTCACGCATTGCACCCGCGCGGAAAACTCGCCCGTGTGAAAGGGGCCTTAGAATACTACATCAGCGACCATGACCAGTAAAGATAGGGAATGTCACCCTTTGGTATATTAGCATTTGTATATAACAAAAAACTATTGAGGCTATTTCTTTCCTGTCCTGACATGTTGGCTACCTGTAGCTTGACTGCAGTCTATGTAGACCCTTTCATTTTGTAAGGTCTAACATTTTATAGTTATATACAAGGAGTCACAGGTGTGTGTGGCCTCTTTGCAGACAGAAGACGTGTATTTTCCACCACATGCTAGAATCATCCAGATTATTACAGAAAGGCTAACTCACCTAACATGCTCCTGGCCGCATTTATGGGCAAAAATATCTTTCTTTGGGATGGAAAAGTCATTATTCTTGCCTGCTTGTGGGCACATGTCATGTGATTATTACTTTTGGATCTGAAATGTAATCCTTACAGGCCAGGTGATCCCACCATACCTTCTTATTAACAGAGATGGACGATGACCTCTGGGCAATTCCACCTTAATTCTCCCTCCTGCACCCTCCCCCATGTGGCTGGTCATTTGTATGAGGACCAACAGCTTGGTTGCTCTATATTAAAGTAAGTAGATAGCACTGTCGGTGGAATTCAAAATTTCAATGCAAATTCATGTTTAAATGGATAAACCTGGAATCACAGCTAAGAAAAGTATAGGGTTACCGTGATCACTTACTAGCTCTAATTAGCATTTCTATCTCTTACAAGTTACATTTGACTGTGAAAATAGGTGGTTAGCTCAGTTTGGTCACTTACATATGCAGGCAGATTAGACATCTAACAGTAAGTTGTTTAGCACTCACACCAAACAACCTATGGCTTTCTGACAGTATGTGCTCTATACTAGGCCTATAGGTGAAATGTTCCTCTGGATAGGTCATAAGTATCTAATCCGACCAGGACCCCTGCTGATCAGCTGTTTGAGAAGGCGTTGGCAGTAGCGCCGTCGTCTTTCCCTAGGCCATGTGAAGTCACGTTCATCGGTAACATTGCCTAGGCACAGCTCAGCTCCATTGAAGTGAATAGGGATGAACTGTGATACCAAGCAAAGGATGGCGTTGTGCTTGATGAGCAGAGAGAAGGCCATGGCACTACTGCAAGCGTTGGTGCCTTCTCAAAAAGCTGATTGGCTGGGGTCCCTGGTGTTGGACCCCACCAATTAGATATTGATGACCTATCCAGAGGAAGTTAAAGGGGGTTTACATTTTTAATGGACAAAATCCAGGGATGTTGTTGAAATGATAATATAAAAAATAAATAATAATAAAAAAAAAAAAAAACTTTAACTCACCTTCCCAGATCTTCTGATTCATTGTCACCGCTCAGTCCCCTCTAACATCCTGTATACTGCTGCGGCCAATCATTGACCTCAGTGTTGCGTGAGACTGCTGAGACCAATGATAAGCTACCGCTAATGTGCACTGGCATTCCATTCATAGTGGTCGGGGTTTGTGAGCAGAATCGGTAAACACTGTATATTGCACCGTTTATTTTTACACTTTGAACCCTTATGTAAAATCTTCTTAAACATCAAGACATATTTATGAGTGGAAGTTGATGATATTTCATAAAAAAATCTGAATGGGTGGCTAAAGGCCCCTTTACACAGGCCAACTGTGCAGGCAATTATCAGGAATGAACCGTTTGTTCCTGATACTTGCCTGCTCGTCAGAGGAGGTGAAGGATCCATTTACTCGCAGCAATCAGTTCCACTTTATGTGGATGAGGTATGGCTACCTTGTCCCCATACAGATTCATTGTTTCTGGGCAGCAGATGATCTACTGCCCATTTTATCCAATGAACAAACGTTTGCTTGTTCATCAATTGATCTGTGGGGCCTTTACACAAGATAATTATCAGGAACAAATGTTCCTAGGAATGCTCCATACTGATAATTGCCCTGATTTTTTACTTGTGTAAAGGGGCATTGGATGTAAGTCCCAAATAAACTCAGGATTTCAAATTCAGCATCACACAATAGAACATCTCATCTGTTTAATGTGTTAAACTCCTGGTCTAATTGAGCAGCACGCTGGTTGACTAACGCGTTTTATCTCCTTCTCTTGTAAATGGCTTATCCTTAAAATCTCTTAGCAAGTCTAGACCAAAAGTTGTTATCACAGCAGTACCCACAGCTATTGGAGAACAAATGTGAAGAGGTCTACATAAATAACCATTTCCTCCCAAATTTATGTGTCTGGCTAGAATAACTAGAGATTGGTCCAGAGATTTAATTGGGACTCATCAGAGGTCTAGTAATTGTCAAAGAGAAAAGCCTTGTAAAGCTGTAGTCAGCATTTTAAATGGTCATTATGTGCATGAATAGAATTGTATGTGAGCCAAAACACAGGTCAGTAAAGGGGACAGAACAAAAATAAAAACAATTGTGGGATACATATTTACCCTCTGTAAAACCTATAGTAAGGAGTACTTAGATACTGTAATTTACAAAAACATTTATGTCTTAGGGCTCATGCACACGACCATATGCCCTCCGAGACATACGGTCCGTGAGCGAGCCATATGTCCCGGAGTGCATACATTGTGCGCACGGGAGCGCACAGCATCATAGGTAACTATGATGCTGTGCGCATCGGGCCGCCCACGTGGCTATTGTCCCGCACTCATATGATATTATGAGTGCGGGACAATAGCCCCGCAGGCGGCCCGATGTGCACAGCATCATAGTAACCTATGATACTGTGCGCTCCCGTGCGCACGATGTATGCCGCTCCGGGACATATGGCTCGCTCACGGACCGTATGTCTCGGAGGGCATATGGTCGTGTGCATGAGCCCTTATATATATAAAAATGAGTTTCTGTCTGTCTGTTCTTTATGCGCGAACAAACGACTGGACCGATCTTCACCAAATTTGGCACACAGGTACATCAGGTGTCCGGGAAGGTTTTAGACGGGTCTCAGTTCTCTAGGACGTACCGTTCCTGAGATATTCCCCCAAAATTATCTGCATTAGCCAATACAAGCCTGCCAGTCTTTCTCTTCATATGCCAACTGCGGTTCAGCCAATAGAAGCTCGCAGGTCCTACTCCAGGTTTCCATAACAACTGATCACAGGTCCTTAAATATTCAGTCATATGACGTGTATCTGCCAATATAAGTTCACATTTACTTTACCAGGATTTCACACAGGATAGGATTAGATACACAGCTCAGCAGATAGTATCACACAGGATAGGATTAGATACACAGCTCAGCAGACAGTATCACACAGGATAGGATTAGATACACAGCTCAGCAGACAGTATCACACAGGATAGGATTAGATACACAGCTCAGCAGACAGTATCACACAGGATAGGATTAGATACACAGCTCAGCAGACAGTATCACACAGGATAGGATTAGATACACAGCTCAGCAGACAGTATCACACAGGATAGGATTAGATACACAGCTCAGCAGACAGTATCACACAGGATAGGATTAGATACACAGCTCAGCAGACAGTATCACACAGGATAGGATTAGATACACCGCTCAGCAGACAGTATCACACAGGATAGGATTAGATACACCGCTCAGCAGACAGTATCACACAGGATAGGATTAGATACACAGCTCAGCAGACAGTATCACACAGGATATGATTAGATACACAGCTCAGTGGACAGTATCACACAGGATAGGATTAGATACACAGCTCAGCATACAGTATCACACAGGATAGGATTAGATACACAGCTCAGCAGACAGTATCACACAGGATAGGATTAGATACACAGCTCAGCAGACAGTATCACACAGGATAGGATTAGATACACAGCTCAGCAGACAGTATCACACAGGATAGGATTAGATACACAGCTCAGCAGACAGTATCACACAGGATAGGATTAGATACACAGCTCAGCAGACAGTATCACACAGGATAGGATTAGATACACAGCTCAGCAGACAGTATCACACAGGATAGGATTAGATACACAGCTCAGCAGACAGTATCACACAGGATAGGATTAGATACACCGCTCAGCAGACAGTATCACACAGGATAGGATTAGATACACAGCTCAGCAGACAGTATCACACAGGATATGATTAGATACACAGCTCAGTGGACAGTATCACACAGGATAGGATTAGATACACAGCTCAGCAGACAGTATCACACAGGATAGGATTAGATACACAGCTCAGCAGACAGTATCACACAGGATAGGATTAGATACACAGCTCAGCAGACAGTATCACACAGGATAGGATTAGATACACAGCTCAGCAGACAGTATCACACAGGATAGGATTATATACACAGCTCAGCAGACAGTATCACACAGGGTAGGATTAGATACACAGCTCAGCAGACAGTATCACACAGGATAGGATTAGATACACAGCTCAGCAGACAGTATCACACAGGATAGGATTATATACACAGCTCAGCAGACAGTATCACACAGGGTAGGATTAGATACACAGCTCAGCAGACAGTATCACACAGGATAGGATTAGATACAAAGCTCAGCAAGGATTAGATACACATCTCAACAGACAGTATCACACAAGATAGGATTAGATACACAGCTCAGCAGACAGTATCACACAGGATAGGATTAGATACACAGCTCAGCAGACAGTATCACACAGGATAGGATTAGATACACAGCTCAGCAGACAGTATCACACAGGGTAGGATTAGATACACAGCTCAGCAGACAGTATCACACAGGATAGGATTAGATACAAAGCTCAGCAAGGATTAGATACACATCTCAACAGACAGTATCACACAAGATAGGATTAGATACACAGCTCAGCAGACAGTATCACACAGGATAGGATTAGATACACAGCTCAGCAGACAGTATCACACAGGATAGGATTAGATACACAGCTCAGCAGACAGTATCACACAGGGTAGGATTAGATACACAGCTCAGCAGACAGTATCACACAGGATAGGATTAGATACAAAGCTCAGCAAGGATTAGATACACATCTCAACAGACAGTATCACACAAGATAGGATTAGATACACAGCTCAGCAGACAGTATCACACAGGATAGGATTAGATACACAGCTCAGCAGACAGTATCACACAGGATAGGATTAGATACACAGCTCAGCAGACAGTATCACACAGGGTAGGATTAGATACAAAGCTCAGCAAGGATTAGATACACATCTCAACAGACAGTATCACACAAGATAGGATTAGATACACAGCTCAGCAGATAGTATCACACAGGATAGGATTAGATACACAGCTCAGCAGACAGTATCACACAGGGTAGGATTAGATACACAGCTCAGCAGACAGTATCACACAGGATAGGATTAGATACAAAGCTCAGCAAGGATTAGATACACATCTCAACAGACAGTATCACACAAGATATGATTAGATACACAGCTCAGCAGACAGTATCACACAGGATAGGATTAGATACACAGCTCAGCAGACAGTATCACACAGGGTAGGATTAGATACACAGCTCAGCAGACAGTATCACACAGGATAGGATTAGATACAAAGCTCAGCAAGGATTAGATACACATCTCAACAGACAGTATCACACAAGATATGATTAGATACACAGCTCAGCAGACAGTATCACACAGGATAGGATTAGATACACAGCTCAGCAGACAGTGTGGCAGGGTGCTGTAGAGGTCAATGTTATAGTGGATACTGTCGATATCTTTTAACGACACACAGAAACATTAAATGAAATAGATGAAATATACCCATGCAAAGCCGGGTCCTTCTGCTAGTACTGTATAAAAATTATGGTTATCGTGAATTATTTGAGGAAAATTAGAACTGAAGAATAGTAAATCTAGATAAAGTAATGCAGAACTAATCATTAAAATGTCTGCTGGTAAGGTGGAATTACCTTCAGTCATGTAGAATAACAGTCAAACAAATATTCTTAAGGAGAACCAGTCATGCAGCATGTTATAGAGCAGAAGAAGCTGAGCAGATTTATATGTAATTTTGTTGGAAAAAATGTTATTTTATTTATTAAAATCTCAGCTTTTTTGGCTTTTTTGACCAAGTGGGCGGTCCTATCAGTGATAAATACATAGCTGTCAACACCTGTGTGAAGTTGGCACCCCATGTTCTTGAATTTTAAAAAGAAATACACCATTCGTTTGTGCTGCGTTTGTGCTGGTTTGTGCTGCAAAAATGAACGTTTGTGCCGGTTCGGTTCCTGAGATATTGCGCGTTAGATTTTTATGAAGCCCCGCCCATTTTCCACCCCATGTTCTTAAATTTCAAAAAGAAATACACCATTCGTTTGTGCTGCGTTTGTGCTGGTTTGTGCTGCAAAAATGAACGTTTGCGCCGCTTTGGTTTCCGAGATATTGCGCACTTGATTTTCTGAAACCCCGCCCATTTTCCACCCCATGTTCTTAAATTTCAAAAAGAAATACACCATTCGTTTGTGCTGCGTTTGTGCTGGTTTGTGCTGCAAAAATGAACGTTTGCGCCGCTTTGGTTTCCGAGATATTGCGCACTTGATTTTCTGAAACCCCGCCCATTTTCCACCCCATGTTCTTAAATTTCAAAAATAAATACACCATTCGTTTGTGCTGCGTTTGTGCTGGTTTGTGCTGCAAAAATGAACGTTTGCGCCGCTTTGGTTTCCGAGATATTGCGCACTTGATTTGCTGAAACCCCGCCCACTTTCCACCCCATGTTTTTAAATTTCAAAAAGAAATACACCATTCGTTTGTGCTGCGTTTGTGCTGGTTTGTGCCGCAAAAATGAACGTTTGTGCCGGTTCGGTTCCTGAGATATTGCGCGTTAGATTTTTATGAAACCCCGCCCATTTTCCACCCCATGTTTTTAAATTTCAAAAAGAAATACACCATTCGTTTGTGCTGCGTTTGTGCCGCAAAAATGAACGTTTGCGCCGCTTTGGTTTCCGAGATATTGCACGCTTGATTTGCTGAAACCCCGCCCACTTTCGACCCCATGTTTCTAAATTTCAAAAAGAAATACACCATTCGTTTGTGCTGCGTTTGTGCTGGTTTGTGCTGCAAAAATGAACAATTACGCCGCTTTGGTTTCCGAGATATTGCGCGTTTGATTTGCTGAAACCCCGCCCACTTTCCACACCATATTTTTACATTTAAAAAAGAAATACACCATTCGTTTGTGCTGCGTTTGTGCTGGTTTGTGCCGCAAAAATGAACGTTTGCGCCGCTTTGTTTTCCGAGATATTGCACGCTTGATTTGCTGAAACCCCGCCCATTTTCCACCCCATGTTCTTAAATTTCAAAAAGAAATACACCATTCGTTTGTGCTGCGTTTGTGCTGGTTTGTGCCGCAAAAATGAACATTTGTGCCGATTCGGTTCCTGAGATATTGCGCGCTTGATTTGCTGAAACCCCGCCCACTTTCCACCCCATGTTTTTAAATTTCAAAAAGAAATACACCATTCGTTTGTGCTGCGTTTGTGCTGGTTTGTGCCGCAAAAATTTACGTTTGCGCCGCTTTGGTTTCCGAGATATTGCGTGCTTGATTTGCTGAAACCCCGCCCACTTTACACCCCATGTTCTTAAATTTCAAAAAGAAATACACCATTCGTTTGTGCTGCGTTTTGTGCTGGTTTGTGCTGCAAAAATAAACGTTTGCGCCGCTTTGGTTTCCGAGATATTGCACACTTGATTTTCTGAAACCCCGCCCACTTTCCACCCCATGTTCTTAAATTTCAAAAAGAAATACACCATTCGTTTGTGCTGCGTTTGTGCTGGTTTGTGCCGCAAAAATTTACGTTTGCGCCGCTTTGGTTTCCGAGATATTGCGTGCTTGATTTGCTGAAACCCCGCCCACTTTACACCCCATGTTCTTAA